>NC_132821.1:9359290-9544290 GCF_048594095.1 Paramormyrops kingsleyae | reverse complement strand
CAACATTCCAGGACGAGTACTCAGGGAGTGTGCTGACCAGCTGGCACATGTCCTTACGGACATCTTCAATACCTCACTGGTGCAGGCTGTCGTTCCATCATGTTTCAAGTCTGCTACTATCATCCCAGTGCCCAAAAAATCCACCATCACATGTCTTAACGACTATCGCCCTGTTGCACTTACTCCCATAATGATGAAGTGCTTCGAGAGGCTGGTGAAAGACTACATCATCTCTACACTTCCACCTATATTTGACCCATTTCAGTTTGCTTATCGGCCAAACCGCTCCAGAGAAGATGCCATTTCCTCTGCTCTTCACCTGAGCCTAGGACATTTGGAGGACAAGGACACTCATGTACGAATGCTGTTTGTTGATTTTAGTTCAGCGTTCAACACGATCATCCCCCAGCAGCTGGTGAGCAAACTGGGCCCCCTGGGTATCAGCACACCCATGTGCAACTGGCTGCTGGACTTCCTCACTGCCAGACCACAGTCAGTGAGACTGGGTAACAACATCTCCAGCTCCATCTCTCTCCCCATCGGTTCCCCTCAGGGCTGTGTCCTCAGTCCTTTGCTGTTCACGTTGCTGACTCACGACTGCTGTGCTGCATCTGCCTCGAATCACATCATAAAATACGCAGATGACACAACAGTGGTGGGTCTCATTAGGAACGACAACGACCAGCCCTATAGAGAGGAGGTGAAGCGACTGGTGGGATGGTGCAGGCATAACAACCTGATCCTGAACGTTGAAAAGACCAAGGAGATGATCATCGACTTCAGGAGAAAACAGCCCAGTCATTCACCACTCGTCATTGACAACAATGTCGTGGAGGTGGTCAGCAGCATAAAATTTCTGGGTGTGCAGATGACTGGAAACCTGGACTGGTCACCAAATACAACTTCACAGGTAAAACGGGCTCAGCAGAGGTTGCATTTCCTGCGCAGGATGAAGAGAGCACAACTTTCCTCTCCCATACTCGCCACTTTCTGCCGAGGCACCATAGAGAGCGTGCTGACCAGCTGTATCTCCATCTGGTTTGGCAGCTCAAAAGCCTCAGACAGAAAATTGCTGCAGAGAGTGGTGAGGACTGCAGAGAGGATCATCGGGACTTCTCTTCCATCCATCCAGGACATTGCACTTAAACGCTGTCTGAGGAGAGCCCGTGACATCATCGGGGATTCCACCCACCCGCACCATGGTCTGTTCTCCCTGCTGCCTTCTGGGAAGAGGCTTTGCAGTATTAAGACCAGAACAGCCAGATTCTGCAACAGTTTCATTCCTCAAGCCATCAGACTCCTGAACTCATAACAGCCCCTCCCTTACACACCTCTCCCCCACACTCCGTGTCTCTCCATCCATGCACATGTCACTTTTCAAAGAACTTGCACTGTGTCTTGCACTGTCTACTGTCTTGCACTATGTCTTGTGGTGATGTACACTGTGTTTTTTGCTGCTAAATTGTGGTACTTGTACTCTGCTCCTATTTATATATTTATATATGCATCTTTTTATATATATTTATTACACACTCTGCCAGGCTGATGTTGAGCAAAATAATGCAACGCAATTTCGTTCTGTTGTGCACTAACCCGTGTATCTCTGAATGACAATAAAGTAACTATTATATTCTATTCTATAAAAAATAGAATTAAATGAATAGCGTGAAAACATGCTTACACATCAGTCTCCAATGAATGTTTGTTCACAAATGTAATAAGAACATAAGACAATTACAAATGAGAGGGGGCCGTTTCTCAGTCTGCCTCTGCAGAATCGAACCCTGATTCCCCATGTACATTGTATGTTTTTTGTGTAATGTCGCTGCAGATTCGGCCTGCTATTTTCTCCGATGGCGTTGCTTTGACCTCTATGATACTGCTATGTTTTATTTATTTATTTTTTTTGCTAATTTCTATAAAATGAAAGCACACTTCCTTGAGCAGACAGGCTTTGTGATTAAGCTAAAATAAAGGGAACAGCATATGTGACCTGCAGATCTGCCCAAGGTGTGACGTCTGGATTTCACAGCGTGCTGGGGGATGGGTAGCTGTCTGTGTGCATCACAGAGGTGTGAAACTGCCATCAATCAAACAAAAGTCCTGGCAGCAACAGGAGGACAGGCACAGCCTGTAATGATCCTAATATTTTGTTGCATTGCTCTAAGACCACTGGGGTCATAATCAGTATCTTAAAGGTTATTTTTTTCCCAGCACCTGGCTGTTGCTTAACAAAATGTTACTTTACTCGCACTCTGTGTTTATGACTATGTTTATGACAGCATATATTACATGTAAATCTATGTATTAATCTTATTGATTTTTAGCTGGTGACAAGTGTTGCAGCTAAATCTAGTCGGGCTATAAACATGTGTTTTGGGCTATTCGTGGAGCACAAATCCCGTACTTTAATTTACTTAATAAATCCCCTGTGTGGCCTGTTGTTGTAGTGGTCCACACAGGCTGCATTTCAAGCTCGCTTACAGACTGTAAGAGCCTTCCCAAGTGTAGGTGCTTTCAGCACACATGGAGATCTTCTCAGCTTAAGGAAGTGACCTGAGAATTTCTGTTGTAATACTTCAGGCTGTGTTTTCTTATATGTTTGTGTTCTTATGTGTAGGTCACTGTGGTCAACATGTGTTGACACAGACAGAGACATATGAATTTAACAGTACGACTTAGAAGGGTGTAACTTTGAGAAGACAGGAATCTCACTGTTAAAAAAAAAGTATAGGCACATTGTATAGCAAAAATGCAATAAAGACCTTTATTACATTTATCTGACTCACTCTATTTGATTATGTGACCTGCAGGTCAGCCATGGCTGTGTTCCCAGTGTGTTGGGGGACGGGTACCTCTGTGTGTGCATCAGAGAGAGGTGTGAAACAGCCATCAAGGAAACAGAAGCCCTAGCAGCAGCAGGAGGACAGATATTTCTACAATGTGCCTAACATTTTGATGTGTTGCTCTAAAACTAGTTGGATGAAGGACAACAACATATTAAGGAGCATTAACATTAAGACTCTTTGCTGTAGGTGAGCATATATTACACAGGTCTACAAAAAAAGGTAATTCTGCTGTAGGACTGATAGCGGTTTTATTCTCTCCATCATGGTTGGTTTCAGTTGGCATTGGTGTCAGCGGTATGTAAACTGTGTAACATGAATAACTGCAGCATCTTTAACGTACCCTATTAGAGCTGGACTCACTTGGCTTCACAATCTCTAGTTTAATGTGGAAGATCATATTTTTACATTATGTCATAGAAATTCATACATTGTCTAACTATATATTGAGGTCAGTGGAGAACTTCTTGTACATGAACCCACACATGTACAGAGCCCCATGCAGGTTTTCACAACCGGCATAGGTCTAAACCCTGTCCTCTGAATGACTTTCGCTCTACACCAAAATCAAAACGAAGTTCTTCACCAAGATCAATTTTCCTCTGAGCTAAGAAAAGGATGACGTCCTGCTCTTTCCCGTCCATCTCCATGGTGTAGAGCCTGGGCCAAATGTTGGCTTTCTTCCTGGAATGATTAATTACCCGTCCAAAAGTTTGCTTCTTGGGGTGGCACTCACATTGAGGTGCGTGTGCATCAATGCACATGTGATTATTTTTACTGTCATATACCTAGTCTGCTCCTCAGTTGTAGCCTGGTGGATCTGCCAGCCCTCTGTGGCTGTGACTACCCGCCCATGGTAGTCACAGACCACCTCACCAGCCTGGAAATGCCGGGTCGTGCAGACGCCGTCTTCACAGATCCGGTGCAGACGCCGTCTTCACAGATCCGGTGGGCTTCCAGTCTTTTAGGATCCTGGCAGCGCTGGGGACGTTGCCCTTCCAACCCTGCTTCTTTATCCAAGCGTTGACCCTCGACTCTGTGGGTTCCCGCCTGCCAAAGTGTGCTGTCAAAGCAAATGAAATTGGTTGGTTAGTCAAGATGACTATGTGAATCGTGTACATAGGATAGTTTCTCAGTAAAAAGGTCATTAATTAGTGTCAATAATAATACTCAACAGAGGACATGCTTCACGCGCAGTTTCATCTGGGCCTTCAGCCAGCGCCCGTAAAGCTGCCTCTGGAACTGGCCTGACGTCTGTGAACGAACGGTCCTGTCTGGCACGTCTCCATCCAGGGTCACCGGATGAGTCTGCAGAAGCCGGTCATATGCTGCCTGGACGTCGGTCCGTTGATTTGATCCGGGGGCAGCACTCTGCACAGCGCCACGGGTAGCACGGATGGTTCCCTCTTCTGCAGAGGAGGCACTGAAATACAAACAGTTTAAGATTAGCGTTCAGTTATGAGGGCTTTGATTGTGTGTGTTGAAAGTCCGACAGCAAACATAAATCATGCTTACCTTAAGTCACCTGCCAGCTTGCTCAGCAGCTTACTGGCTGCCACCACATTTTTAGCCGTCGCAGCAGAATGACTGAGATAATCAGCCACCAAAGTCTTTTCAGAGTCTGTCATGTTCTTGGTGGCTGTCCCAAACACTCGCCGGGCTGTCTGGTTGGTCACTGGGTCCAGCTGGTATCTAAAGTGCAAAATTAACATGGCCTTTATTAATACCTCTCACATGACGCCTGATAACGTGTAATCAGAACATATTGTGGGGGAAATGCGTCACGGTGGTTAGCTTACCTTTGGTGCAGCCGGTGGAGGTCGGCTGATGCATTGTATATCGGCCTCCCTGAGGTGGAGACAAAGAACCTCTCATCTCCCCCCTGCTGATCGGTGGTTCTTTTGCTCCAATTGGAGGCCAGGAGCTGCGGACGCACGTGACTGAAGTAGGTATCAAACCACTGTCGACAGAGGAAAAACATGAACAAGGATTTAATTTTGAAAAGGTGCTGTTTGGTTGGGGCAGAAAATATGAAATAAATCTCAACCAGTTTTAATAACTTACCTTCTCCTCCTCAGAGGATAGGGCAAACGCAGCCACTCGTCGTGTGGACGATCTGTGCTCCTTTACCCCAATGACCGTGTAGCCCGACTCATCTCTGGTCCTCTCCATCCACTCCTGGACCTGCACAAAACAAGGACGTCACACTGATTAATAAAGGTAACGGCAAAAGTGTCAGTGACAGACAAAAAAAGAGTACAATACTTACAGTCATGTGCTCCACCACGCCTGCTTGCTGGAGATGCTTCAGGATGACAATGGCCTCCAGGTAGTAGAGCAGGAGGCAGCACTCTTTCAACTCCAGGGGTGTTTCTTCTGGATAAACCTTTCCGACGATCGCCAAGAAGTCGTGCTTGGCAGCCCTCAGCACGGCCCAGCAATCTTCTGGATTCAGAGGGTTCTTCTCTGTCAGAATGGCATGCCTATAGAAAAATCTATTATTCTCAATCCTGGTTTATAAAGTCCACATTTTAAAATGCGAGTAAGACGGAGGAGACTATGGGCAGAATTTATAAGCAAATCATGATGTATATAATATAACAATGGAACTTACCTCCTTTGAATGATCTCCTTACATGCCAGCTTAGCACAGCTCAGCTGTAGTGAGCTCAGTTCCTCCATGAAGAACTTGGCGTCGTTCCACAGTCCTCTGCTGTCGTGCCGGAGGTCGGTCATGACAGTGTGGTACTTCAGGAATCTGTCAGAGGAAGTACGGGTATCTAAGTATTCATATGTACAACAGTGGCGGAGCTACAATTTTTTACATGGGATGGCCACTGCTATTTCAGGGGGTCCACACACACACACACACACTGTACTCATAAAGTTGAAATAGTAAATTATGGAATTCAAAAGTTTTATTTTATTTTATTAATTCAAAATATGAAAATATAATAATTTACTCATCATCTACTCACTTTGTTGTGAGTTAATAAGTAATGACAGGATTTGATTTTTTTAGTTGAACTTTCCAAAAGCTCAGCTTAAATTCTAACATTGGTTGAAACATGTGATTGCCTGGTAGATGCTCTGACCTGCTGGTGGACCTGAAGTCTGACCACATTGACTCTGACTAGTCTCAGGTATGGAGCTGCTGTGGGATCCAGTGCAAAGGGTAGGGTCTGTTTGAACCTGATCTGCCTGTTTCTGCTTCTTTATAAAGAAGTCTGATATCTTGCCCTTTCTTTTCATGTTTAATTGACCTTGTGCAAAAATATTACAGTCTGGCTACATCTGATCCAGTTAGAAACACGCATTAAAATCAGAAACCAATCTAAATAACATTATTCTGAAGAAAGTATATGAGCTGGCTATTACATTTCAACTAAATTTAACTCACAAACAGCTAGCCTAACATTACTTCCCCATATTAGCAAAATATTTGAGCATCGTAAATTAAATATAATAAGTTAAATACATGGTATGTGTATGTAATACTAGCACAGATGAAGTATAGCGTTAATTGTCTAAAGTGCGAATTGATCTCTCTAATCTCATTAAGTTAACTGATGTTGTCGGCGCCTCGTTAACTTACACAGCGGATAGTAAATGTTACTCAGCAAACAAACCTTACAATAAACTATAAAACGTATTTCAAATATGATGTTTTATTATTCGTCTTACCTTGAAACCATGCTATTGTCTTCGGCTCGTCTTTGATTTGAAAATAGCTTGAGCAGCGTTGCCGGCAAAATTCAAAAACTTCTTTAGACAAATGAGATGTCAATCAGCATCAGGAACTGCCAGCAGCAAATAAAATTTTGGGGTGGCACCCGGGGTGGCCAATCGGATGTCAGGGGTGTCCAGTGCCACCACGGACACCCCTCTGGTTCTGCCACTGGTAAAAAGTTAATGTAAATCACCTATTACCCACTGTAATCCTTTCTATACCCACCCCTGTAGACTTCACAGAGTCTCACTGCCAACAAAATAAGAGGGTTACAGTTAAAGAGGGTAAAAAATTCATGTAAAACTTGCCAATCCAGGTTTTCAGCACCATGGACAGCAACCTAATGTTGTTTAAAAGACCATTATTATGCTCATATTCACTGTTAATAATTAAATTTTTAGGGTCTACAAGAATATATTTACATTCTTCAATGTTTTAAAAGCACATATTTTCTTCTCATAATGTACATCTCTATTCACCCTCTGCCTGAAATGCTCCATTAGGGCTTTTAATCCCGCCTGGGTGATGAGCCTGCTGTGCCCTGATTGTTCAGCGTACCCTACATACCCCTACAGACAGATCCTGGCAGGTAGGCAGCCAATTAGGATTGTGTTACGAGGTGGATGTGTTGGCGCCCACTCCTGGGTTATTCCCTGCCCTGTGATGGGCTGGTGACCATAACACCTGAACTGTTGACGGTAGTTTGGCTTGACGCCAAAACCCCTGGAAACCCTCGTGTCTGTGCTTCCTTCCAGGTCTCCCTTTTAGCCAGGCTGCCATAGTTACTTTAGTACTACCGGAGGTTAGGTTAGGTGTAAGGCAATAACTCTTCTCCATCTTCTCTTTTCCAAACTGATCCTGAGCCGACACTACACCGCTTGAACCCTCACCTGGACTCCTTGGAGATAACTACATGAAACCAACTGGGACTTTAAAACTTTCTTGATTTAATTAGTGACTGGGCCGATACCTGGCAGATGAAATTTAACATAGACAAATGTAAGGTACTCCATGTAGGGAGCAGAAATATAAAGTACAGGTATTTTATGGGACCTACTGAAATAAAGGTAGCTGATTATGAGAAAGACCAGTATGTTGATGCTTCCATGTCTCATTCTCGCCAGTGCGGGGAAGCAATAAAAAAGGCCAATAGGATGTTGGGGTATATCTCCAGGTGTGTGGAGTTTAAGTCAAGGGAGGTAATGCTAAGATTATACAATTCCTTGGTGAGACCTCACCTAGAATATTGTGTGCAGGTTTGGTCGCCATATTTTAAAAAGGACATTGCGGCCTTAGAAAAGGTGCAGCGTAGGGCCACAAGAATGATTCCTGGTCTTAGAGGAATGTCATACGAGGAAAGGTTAGTTGAGCTAAATCTGTTCAGCCTCAAGCAAAGGAGACTGAGGGGGGACATGATCCAGGTCTATAAGATTCTAACAGGTTTGGATGCTGTTCAACCGAATAGTTACTTCAGCATTAGTTCAAATACAAGAACTCGTGGTCATAGGTGGAAATTAGCGGGAGAACATTTCAAACTGGATTTAAGGAAGCACTTCTTTACACAGCGTGTAGTCAGAGTATAGAATAGTCTTCCTGTTAATGTAGTGCAAGCTGAATCCTTGGGTTCCTTTAAATCAGAACTAGATAAGATTTTAACAACTCTGAGCTATTAGTTAAGTTCTCCCCAAGTGAGCTCGATGGGCCGAATGGCCTCCTCTCGTTTGTATAGTTCTTATGTTCTTATGTTCTTATATGGAATCAAATTATTGTCAATGTTAATGCAGTTTCAGAATCAGAATAACTTTATTGTCATTGTAACAAGTACAACGTAATTAGGTGCAATCCTCATGTCGGACATAAAGAATTTATATAAATAACAACATGTCAGTGTAGACAACATTCACTCTACATGAAACAATATTGCACGAGTCCTTATTGCACATGAGGTAGAATTGAGGTGAAGAAAAAAAAATAAAAAAATTAACTGATATTCAATGCCCTGATGGCAACAGGGTAGAAGCTGCTGTATAGTCCATTTGTCCTAGCTTTAATGCTCCTATATCTTTTGCCTGATGGCAGCAGTTGGAACAGATCAAGGAGGCAGGTTTAACTTCAGATTAATGCTGCTTGTCAGAAAAAACACATGGATTATTTAACCTATGTCAGTTAAGATCAACGAGTACCACTGTCATGACGGCTGACGGCGCGGCTGCAATTAATTAGCACCACGCCTACCCAACTACTTAAACTTATTGTTGGTCATGCCACTTCCGAGCGATTCTCACCCTTGTCTTTGTTACAGCTCCGCTCCGCCCGACTCTCCCCACTCCCTCTGAGTGTTCTGTCGTGACAACCACCAGATAGACAAGTTCTTGCTGACAGAAATGACCCATTGCAACATTTTCATTAATGTAATTTTCAAAATCATTTTTGAAGGCATAAAGAATATGCAATGGAGATCATTTCTCTTTTGGAGCCCAGGCTTCCATCTATGATCCAAAGAGGAAAATCTGTTCCGGCTTGTGTCCAGGTACTTATAACTTTAAGGTTTTTAGCGTGTGGCACTTTTCACCAAGAGACTGGGTACTGGTGTAGTGTCATTCACAGAGTATACAGGGCAATATGTGAATTAAGAGCACATTACATAATCTTCTCTGACCCTACAGCTCAGACTAAGTACAAGACACAGGCGGAACTCATCTTCCCATAAAATATACCTCTACTCCAGATGCTGAGGAATATAGGAACTGCAAAAACTTTTTTTCCATAATTGCGCAAGGTGTACGCACATCAAAGTTACAGTTTTCAAACATCCTTGAACATTGGAAAGATGCAAGTCATGATTTGTGAATTTCCATTAAATCATTTCTGTATACTCAGCTTGAAAGAGGAGAGCATAATGGAATATTGCTTGACGACAGTGCGTATGCTCAGAAGAATTTTGTGTTTACATCATGCTCTCACCCAACAGCTGAGTGATGTCACTACAACCAGGCTCATGCACACTAGCAGTCTAGTAGAGCACGTTTGGTGTTTGGAAGAGTCAATGTCAGTGCCTCGGGAAAGCACTTTGGTTCAAATTAAGAAGCTGTTGCACTGTCATCACTGCAACAGCTGTCCTTCACAAATGTCTGAAATGCATGGATGCCCAGATCCTCCAAGAAAAGAGGACAACAATGCAGATGTTCCACCATTTACAACAGACTATAGATGTTACGGCGTGTGCAGCACGGAGCGGGGAAGCAGGCGAACGGAAGCCAGGGATCGGGGAATACAGAGTTTAATGCCAAAACACAGAGCACGAAAAAACAACGTCACAACGTCAATGACCGGACTGGGGATACAAACGGGAACGCGGACTAAATACACTGAACTAATGACAACAATCCGAAACAGCTGTAAAACACTGGGATTCCACATGAGGTTAACGAGGGGGCGTGGCACACATTAGGATCGGACGGAGCGGGGCATGACAATAGAGATGGACTTGCATACAGAGATGCTTTTGCATTGTGCCACATTGTTGACTTTATTTACATTTTCATCGTTCTACTCGGATCAGATAAATTTTCTTATTCAATGAGCAAATACATTTTAAAAGCAGAAGTGTACATTTTATCTGGTATGATACAGGAACAGCCATAACATCCAACATGAGTTAAGACGACAATATTTATTTATTTTGTTTCTGGTACTGATGAGACATCTGAGACGGTTGCATCTTTCTCTCCATCAGCATTTCCAATTGTAAATGAAGAATCTTCATTTTAATATCATGCTCTTCCTGCAGATACTTTAGCTTTTGCTCATAAAATTCAATTGCCAGCCTTTCCTGGAGAGAGAGTCTTTGGTGAGCAGTACTGGCTGACACTGCCACCCTTGCTCCTGCAGATGTGAGCAGTGAATCAACTTGCAGGTCTTGAGTACTGTCCACATCATTTTGTCCTTGAAACAAGAAAAGTCCATATGTATGGTCAAATAAATGCAGATTGCATGAAGAGATATTTCATATCAGATGACACAGAAGTAAATGAAAGTGTTAAAGTAGAGAAAGAAAAGGCAAAGTGAAATGTTCTCACATACTTGAGGTAGATGTGTGTGACACCTTATCTGAACCCTCCGGATGGTCGTCAGTTGAGATGTTCTCCAACATTGGCTGGCTCTCCGTTATTCCAGGCGGTGAATCATCCAACTGATCGGGTTCTTCATTTGCCTATAAATTGCATTTAAAGACAACCTCAGTTCAGCTAATTCAGACTAGTATAGGTGATTTTAAATTGATCTTGTCTACTACAAGTCATAGTGCAGTAATCAGTAATTAATCATTTTTAAAACCATGATTAACTATTCCAGATTTAAGGCCAACCCCTGACTTAATTTAAACCCTGTCTGGGAAACTGCCCCCTTAAGATTAAACTCAGTACCTTGATGCTGGTCTCTGGGACCTCAACGAGGACAGAACTCTCACGTCTGTTACCCACAGCTTCAGTGGCGTCTCCCTCACTGTCTGCCTCAGGTCCCACACCTGAAAACAATACTGCATGGTGAGAACAGGCATTTGTTCCACTTTTCTTTACCTCCTTCCTCAGCTTAGCCCATGGGCACAGGCTAGTCACTCAGTGGAAAGGTGTGTGATCTACAGGTGATGCAGTAGGCCTACCTGTCTCAGCCTTTGCAGCTGGGCTGCAGAAATCATCGTCAGCAGGAGGGCTGCATGCTTCCAGGCACTGATGCAGAGTGTGGTCCAATGAGAGAAAATTCTGGACAATACTTCTCACAAAGTACTGCCCAGCAAACTTCCACTCAGACCCTGCTTTCACGATGGCATTTGGTGCGTCATATTTGACAAAGCACCTTTTTCTGCCCTTTGTGATGGTGAACTCGATACACCGTGTAACGCCCCCCTGCTCATAAAAGACCTCCACACGGTAGACTACTCTCTTAACCTTGCACATTTTGGTGACTAAAAGAAGTTTGCAGTTAATGCGTGTTGCAGAAAATGTCAAACTGAGATGATCGTCCGACAACGATCAAATTTGTACTCTGGGTTCTAGAACTTACACACGTAAGCAACTGCTTATGCACGTAAACTACTCTTCCAAGATATCCACTGGAACTGAATGGAAGAACGTCACTTTGTAGACGAAATGTATTTCGTGAGTGAAAGAAATGCATTTTGTTTACGTGGAGGGTGCGCGCCTGTGTAGTACCTTTCAATGACCAGAAGGTGGAGCGCCGGCTTTGATTTTGCAGACCCATGTGACTACGTTTAACTGTAATTTCAATGTCATTTAAATTTAATAAAATGTGATTTAAATTTAATAGAAATAGCTTCTGGGCTCATACTTTCACGTTTGCATGTACTCATTGGTGTCACTGTTTTTTATTACATTTTGAATATTTTTGAGCCTAGCCAATGAAAAATCGCGCCGCCTATTCCCTACTGTTGTCGGCTATATTACCTAGGCGGTTCAGCGCTGAATACCACGCTCCCCGGTACTTCACATCAGACACACTGAGTAGCCTGCTTGTAGAATACAAGGTTAAAATTCCAATGGATTAATACCAGGAGTCACAGATGGTCTGCGGATCCTCGTAAAATCGCTGCAGCAAATGCGTTTTATGAACGAAATGACTTGTTGTTGGAAGCAGATACATTCAGCCTTCTGTCCGCGAAATGCAAGGTGCTGATATCAGATTTGACGTTTTATCTGAATGTCAGAGACTGTTTTAGTTCTGAAGTGTGTTCGGACTGAATGAACATTTGAACCAGACTGTAGCGGTCGCGCAGAGTTTGTTTACAGAGTTTGTAAGAGTTAACGTGAGTAATCTTGACTTTGTAATTTAAATGCAAAAAAAAATGTAATTGTAATCCGTTACAGTTACTAAAGAAAAAAGTGTAATTAAATTACAGTTACTTATGGAAATATTCATGATTACAATTTTAGTTACATCATAAGATTGTATGCTAAACCTTGCTAATATCTTTAATAAGTGTTTTTATTGCTTTTCATGTTTTTTTTATATAAAACATCCTCTTTTGCTATTTCCACAAACGAACGTTTGAAACTATTCGATGCTTCTGATTGGTTATCCTGTCACGCATGGTTCGAATTACAAGGGGTACTGGGGGACCCGTACAGTACCCCCGATCAAGATCCAGACCCCCCCCCCCCAAAGAGACAAAAAATAGCAGTTGGGGGGGTCTTAACGTTTTTCTTTTGTTGTAAAAAAAAAAAAAAAAGAAAAAGCTAACCTCACCTCTATGTAAAACAATTTCAGACACCCCTAATGTGGACCGTACCATTTAAATCACCTCGGCGCTAGAAGCAGCCAGTCGGTTGCGTCATTCATTCTCATTGAGTGACATGTTCGTTGTGTTCGTCTGTCATGGTACTGTTTGTTGTGCATTGGTCATAGTAAGTAGTCAGCAGAAGTCTAGCCTGTTGAAAATGCGTTATTTTACAACCTTCATTTATTCGTTTAAGTGTTTCATCTACTAATGCAAGCTGACGTCTTTATAAGTTGAATTATGTACCATTGTCCTTCTGAGGCCGGTATAGTCAACGTTCGTCACTTTAACTAGCAAGATAAGCTAAGTTCTCTATTTAAACCAGGCTTATTTGGTGAGGTAAAATCGATCATGGTTATTTTCCAAGGAGATTAACTCTCTATGTTTTCATTCTCATTTTATCATGAATAAATTGTGCCTTTCTGAAATTAATACGCCATTTAGCCTGTGTGGTTTATTACTATTAGGCTAATGTTAATGCATATAAGAAGGTCTAACGTTATGCTCTGAAAAAACATTACTATAAGTGAAACTTTTTTTTTTCCAAACAATTTTTATTTTTAAACTTTGTCATAAAGATTAATACAACGTTCGAGTTTTCTATTATAACCCGATATAAAATAAACTATGTAACTATAGGATACTTGTCTATATACAGTACTCTCGTCAATGTCCATCAGTTCCACAAAAGAGTCACCATTCAGACTCTGCAAGTAGTCACAGAACACCTTCCAGATGGACCAGAACACACGAAGTCTGTTCTTCAAAAAGTAGGTAATCTTTTCTAAAGCAAGAAATGAAGTCATCTCCTTTATCCATTGAGGCATGTCAGGACATTCTTCTTTTTTCCAAGAGCATGCAATTACACGTTTGGCTTCCAGCAGACAAAGAATCAGCAGCAATCTTTCATGTTTGGTAATTTTAAAATTCAAAGGACAAATATGTAATATACACAGCTTGGTATCAATAGGAATTACTTTACCGATGATTTTACTTACGATGTTCAATATTTTAACCCAAAAACAATTAACTTTAGTGCATTCCCACATACAATGAAATAAAGTTCCCTTCTCTTGCTTACATTTATAGCATTCATCAGGAATATTCCGGTTGAAGTGGTGTAACTTGACTGGAGTGATATATTGTCTACTATCCATTTAGCCATTTATACTGAAGCAGTCTCAGATGAGTGTTCATTGTCTGGGTTTGGGCTTTTAAACATACGATTTGCCACTCTTTCTCTGTTATATTAACCTGCAGGTCAGATCGCCATGCTTGAAGTCTGTCATTAAATGATTCTTTAGAATTGGCTACAAATTGTTTATTTAATAGAGATATTTGACCTCTACCTTTCAAACATTTAAGTGTAATATTTTCCAAAGTAGAAAGAGGAGGCTCAACCAGGCTTTGGCCTTGCCTTGATTGAATGAAGCTACGTAATTGCAAATATTTGAAAAAGTGTTTTTGCGGAATTCTAAACCTTGTCCTAATGTCTTCCAAGGACATGAATTTTCCTTCATTATAGAGATCAGACACCTTGCTAATACCTTGAGTCGACCAGATTTTAAAACCTGGATCTACCCTACCAGGATGGAAATTTTCATTACCAAAAGTGAAAAGCATGAAAGTCGTGGTAATTCACCTAAATGAGTAAGTGCCTCAAACCAAACCCTTATAGTATTTCTGGTATATGGATTTTTTGTGCACTTAATATCAATGTAACTAAATAGTCAACATGATTATGATTAAGAAATTTATTTTCATACAGTATGCATGGTAAAAACAGTCAGTTACACCATACAATCAGTGCTTGAAGTGGGAAAAAATAAGTGCAGGAACTCCAATTTTCCGACATTTGACATTTGTGCGGTGAAAAAAAAATCGTCTTTACGATGTGTTGGTTCGAAAACCATTTTAATTTAATCATTCTTCCAAGCAATAACCTATAGGCATAGGCTACTTTTTTCTAATTCACTAATGGAATACTGAAAAACCATTAAAACAACATGAACCAGACCAGTGTGATACTTGTAGGCCTAACAATAGACTAGGGCTAAAGCTGATGCGATTGGTTGGGACTCAGTGGATGCAAATGATAGGGCACTGTCGTGGCTCGTGGGTAATGTAGTCTTTTATCGGTCTTGTGATATTGTCTATTCTCGGGCCACTGTCGCTGCGTCGGATCAGTTTCAGTAAGTACCGGAACGCAGAAAAAAGTGGCAGAACCCAAAAGACGAAAATACAGAAGTTCCGGAACTGCGTTCCGCTGCGTTCCGGCCCACTTCAAGCACTGCATACAATGAAAATCTTACTCCACATGTTCCGTCGCATTGCCCTAAAGATAGAACAGTAAACACAGAGTGACAATAAAATGTGCATTACAAAAATAAATAAAATTTAGACAAAGGCTATTGTGCAAACACATAAACCTTCAGAAATAATTTACAGTATTGTGCAAAAGAGCAATTAAATGAGACCTGAAGTGAATTTAAAGAATTTGTACAGCAGAGGAGCGGCCCCCAATCCAAACTGCCTGTAGTCTACCTGTACTTGTTTCTGTAGTTGTGATAGATGTAGTTAACTAATTACTTTTCTCAGTCTGGGACCCATCAGTATGAGAATAAATATGCAAATGTTATTTATCCAAACCAGAGAGGAATGAACAATGGAGAGGATGACTGGAATGTTTCCTTATTCAACTAAAAATCATGAATCACATCTAATCTTGAGTAACACTTCCATGACTTAACTGTCAATAAATGTTTTTTGTTTTTATCCCCAGTGCTTCCAACAGGCATTTCCTGCTCTGCCCCATGTGCAAGAAGACTCAGGCAAGCCTCTCAGTGCATCTGACTAGGGTGTGCATGAAGAGGTCTTCGAAGAAGGACATCCATGAAGTAGTGAAGAAGGCGAAGCAGGATTCACTTGAAGTTCTGCAGTGTGGCAGGGTGTTTAGCTACAGGCACCTGCGAGAGATTATGGATGATGCTAATCCAACTAGCAGGTTGGTGGAAAAACTCTTAAGTCTTTTACACATCTCACGTCGTTTCTTCTGTATGACATTTACCAACAGTTTTTTTATTTACTTATTTATTTGAAAGGATGATCCAGGAGCTGGAGCGTCGGCACATGGTGGTGACAGACACCCCCTCCCCAGCAGTGGTGGCGCAGACCAGCAGTGTTCCTGTGGTGGCTGGTACAGTCACAACCGGGCAGCGACCGGAGAGCACTGAGAGTGAGCAGTCGGAAGACATTGTCAGTGTCAGCAGCGGGCAGCTTGAAGAGACCTTTCAAGTGTGAATATGAGTATCTCGGCTTTACAGCTTCATTGATATTCTTTGCTTTTGTTTGTGAGCCAATTGAATGCGCAATTTTATGACAAAATATATTTTCCCCATGGCAGTACCCGGGGGGTGCAGTGGACACAGACCTCCAGGCACATGATGCAGGAGAAGGGACTGTACAGGAAACATTCTCTGGACCATCCCCTCCTGAAGGGCTTCGCCACATACTTGGAGAAGGATCTCCTGAATGAAAATTTTAAGCAGGAGGTGAGGATTCCCTTAAAATGCACTTTAGCTTTATAGTAAGTAATATATTCATATTTTCATTCATGTTTTTTTCTTTTTAGGTGGAAAATGTCAGCAGGTTCATGTTTTATATGAACCCTCTGAAGCCTTCCCTGGAATTTGTCAGGGAGAGGGAGAAGGCCAGGCTCTTCTTTCGGGAGCTGAGTGAGGCCGGGCTGTCCGGGCAGACCCAGGTGAAATACCTGAAGAGCTTGAAGAGGTTGGTAGCATGTTTTGTATATTTTTTTTAATAGTATTTAATGTGTATTTTATATATGTGTTTAGGTGTATGTGTATATCGTACATATGAATACTTAGATACCCGTACTTCCTCTGACAGATTCCTGAAGTACCACACTGTCATGACCGACCTCCGGCACGACAGCAGAGGACTGTGGAACGACGCCAAGTTCTTCATGGAGGAACTGAGCTCACTACAGCTGAGCTGTGCTAAGCTGGCATGTAAGGAGATCATTCAAAGGAGGTAAGTTCCATTGTTATATTATATACATCATGATTTGCTTATAAATTCTTCCCATAGTCTCCTCCGTCTTACTCGCATTTTAAAATGTGGACTTTATAAACCAGGATTGAGAATAATTGATTTTTCTATAGGCATGCCATTCTGACAGAGAAGAACCCTCTGAATCCAGAAGATTGCTGGGCCGTGCTGAGGGCTGCCAAGCACGACTTCTTGGCGATCGTCGGAAAGGTTTATCCAGAAGAAACACCCCTGGAGTTGAAAGAGTGCTTGTCATCCTGAAGCATCTCCAGCAAGCAGGCGTGGTGGAGCACATGACTAAGTATTGTACTCTTTTTTTGTCTGCCACTGACACTTTTGCCGTTACCTTTATTAATCAGTGTGACGTCCTTGTTTTGTGCAGGTCCAGGAGTGGATGGAGAGGACCAGAGACGGGTCGGGCTACACGGTCATTGGGGTAAAGGAGCACAGATCGTCCACACGACGAGTGGCTGCGTTTGCCCTATCCTCTGAGGAGGAGAAGGTAAGTTATTCAAACTGGTTGAGATTTATTTCATATTTTCTGCCCCAACAAAAACAGCACCTTTTCAAAATTAAATCCTTGTTCATGTTTTTCCTCTGTCGACAGTGGTTTGATACCTACTTCAGTCACGTGCGTCCGCAGCTCCTGGCCTCCAATTGGAGCAAAAGAACCACCGATCAGCAGGGGGGAGATGAGAGGTTCTTTGTCTCCTCCTCAGGGAGGCCGATATACAATGCATCAGCCGACCTCAACCGGCTGCACCAAAGGTAAGCTAACCATCGTGACGCATTTCGAATGCCAACTGAAACCAACCATGATGGAGAGAATAAAACCGCTATCAGTCCTACAGCCGAGTCCGAATCCTATGGATGAGACTTTTATGTTGCAGAGAATCAATATGTAAAAAGCATTTTCTCATATGAAAGGTAAACTTCAGTGTCTGGAGCTTATCCCAGAAGCTATGGAAACAAGGTGAGGAACAACCCAGGATGGGGGGCCAGCCCATCTAAGGGCACACTGACACTCACTCACACATGCACACCTATGGGCAATTCAGTAATTCCAATTAGCCTCAGCATGTCTTTGTACTGTGGGGGGAAACCAGAGTACCCAGAGGAAACCCCACGACAACATGGGACGAACATGCAAACTCCACACGCACGTAACCCAGGGGGAGACTCAAACCTAGGTCCCAGAGGTATGAGGCAACAGTGCTAACCACTGCACCAACATGCCACCCCAGGAGACATTTAATAGTTATTTAATTAACGCAACACGTTTTGAAAAGCATTCAGAATTGCAATTTTATTTTAGTTACAACTAGTAAGTAAACAGTCTAACATCACACAAAAAGGAATAAAAAATATCTAATCATTCATTTCATTACCTATGACACTGTTAACGAGTCAAAAGACAGACCAAAAGCTATTGCATTTATCATCACACACAAGTCGCATTGGAGGAATGCATTATTTTTGTGGATTTCCATTATCTCAAAAACTAGAACCAATTCAGCAAAAAAAATTTATTTCAGCACCCTCAAAGTACCCTAAATCCATTCAAAAAACCTTGGCACCTGAATTTTTTTTTTGTAGACCTGTGTAATATATGCTCACCTACAGCAAAGACTCTTAATGTTAATGCTTCTTAATATGTAGTTGTCCTTCATCCAACTAGTTTTAGAGCAACACATCAAAATGTTAGGCACATGTCGCCATCCAGGGTCACGGGGTGGGTCCGAAGGAGCTGATCGAACGCTGCCTGGACATCCATCTGTTGGTTGGATGCCAGGGCAGCATCCCGTGCGGCACCACGGGCAGAACAGCTGGGTCCTTCCTCTGCGGAGTCAGCGCTGAGATAAATATAAAAATAAAAAAAAATAAAAAAAAACCCACAAACGTTTAGGGTTAGTGTTCAGTGGTGAGGGCTTTGGTTGTGTGTCTTGATGTTGGTAAGTGTGTTGACAAACAGAAAACA
Organism: Paramormyrops kingsleyae; assembly: GCF_048594095.1. NCBI lineage: Eukaryota > Metazoa > Chordata > Actinopteri > Osteoglossiformes > Mormyridae > Paramormyrops > Paramormyrops kingsleyae. Next base: position 9,525,373 of record NC_132821.1, on the reverse strand, counting down.
TGCCTACCTTGAGTCACCTGCCAGCTTCTTCAGCAGCTTACTGGCCAGCACCACATTCCGCGACTGCTTCATCCGGTAGTGCTCGTCAGCCGTCGCAGTGGAATGAGTGAGGTAATCGGCCACCAAGGACTTCTCTTGGTCCGTCAAGTCCTTGGTGGCCGTCTCAAAGATGCGCCGGGCCGTCTGGTAGGTGACTGGATCCAGCTTGTATCTAAAATACATTTATTAATACGTCTCACACAACACGTATGTAGAACATATTATAGGGGGAATTAATCATGATGATTAGCTCAGTTTTGGTGCAGCCGGTTGAGGTCATTCGAAGCGTTGAACACCGGCCTGCCTGTGGTGGAGACGAAGAACCGTTTGTCTACTCCCAGGTCATCCAGTGTCGTCCGGCTCCTCTTGGAGCTCAGGAGCTGTGGCCGTACCTGGGTGAAGTAGATGTCGAACCACTGTTGGCAGAGGAAAACAGATTAAATCGCTGCTCTTGAAATAAACTATGAAATAAATCTTATCAAACTTGATATACTTACCGTCTCCTCCTCAGAGGACAATGCAAACGTGGCCGCTTGCTGCGCCGACGTCTTGTGTTCCTTCACCACAATCACCGTATGGTCGGCCTCGGACGTGCTCCTGGTCATCCACTCCTGGACCTACACAATACAATGATGTCCCACTGATAAATAAGAGTATCGGCAAAAAGGAAAAGTGAAGACAAAAAGAATACAACACTTACGGTCATGTGCTCCACCACGCCTGGTGGCTGGAGATGCTTCAGAATCACCGTGGCCTCCAGGTAGTAGAGGACAAGGCAGCACTCTGCACACTCCAGGGGCATCTCCTCCGGATACACCTTGCCAAGGACTGCCAAGAAGTCGTTCTTGGCAGCCCTCAGCACGGCCCAGCAGTCCTCTGGACTCTTCTCTGGGCTCATCCCCGTGAGAATGACATGACTATGTGGGTGGGAGAAGAAAATTCAATTACTGTCAATCCTAATCAATACAGTACACATTTTAATAAAATGTGCTCACAATGTAAAATGGCTCTGCTTCTCCATGCAGTGCACTCCAGGAGCAGTGAGGGAGATAAAAAAAACACATTATGAGTGTGTTAAACACAGTAGAGGAGATGTATAATCAAATCATAATATGGAATTTAACGGGTGTTGACAGTTGAACTTACCTCCTTTGCGTCATCTCCTTACTCACCAACTTTGCAGAGCTCTGCTGGAGTGAGCCCAGGTACTCCACGAAGAACATTGCCTCATTCCACAAGGCAATGTTGTCACGCCGGAGGTCGGTGGCCACGGTGTGGTACTTGAGGAATCTGTCAGAGGAAGGACATGTATGTAAGTATCCATATGTACATAAACTTGTACATGCCACCATGACAATAGTGGGAGGACTGAACTTCCTTGAAGAAAACAGATACGACAATACAACACAAACCTACAATATACTGTTAAAAATCTACATGCTACCAACCTCTTCAGGCTCTTCATGTAGTTGACCTGAGTCTGCCTGGAGAGACCAGCCTCAGTCAGCTCCCGAAAGAAGAGCTTCGTCCTCTCCCTCTCCCTCAGAAATTCAAGGGATGGCTCTTCAGGGTTCACAAAAAACATGAACCTGCTGACGTTTTCCACCTGGAAAATAAAATCGGCATTACTTAATGAATATATTGCGTAGATATAAAGCTCCAAAAAATAATAGAGTGAACTTTTATGGGAGACCTCACCGTCTGCTTGAAATTCTCAATCAGGAGATCCTTCTCCAAGTATGCGGCGAAGCCCTTCAGGAGGGGATGGTCCAGAGAATGTTTCCGGTGCAGTCCCTTCTCCTGCATCATGTGCCTGGAGGTCTGTGGCCACTGCACCTCCCGGGTACTGCCATGTGGAAAACATATTTCGTCTTAAAATTGCACCTTCAATTGGCTCACAAGCAAAAGCAAAAGGTATCAATGAAGCTGCAAATCCGAGACACTCATACTCACACTTGAAAGATCTCGCCGTTGCTGACACTGACTGCGTCCTCCGACTGCTCAGTCGCCGAGCTCTCCGGTCGCTGCACGGTTGTACCAGCCATCACAGGAACACTGCTGGTCTGCGCCGCTACTGCTGGGGAGGGGGTGTCAGGCACCACCATGTGGCGACGCTCCAGCTCCTGGATCATCCTTTCAGATAAATAAGTAAATAAAAAAAAACTGTTAGTAAATGTCATACTGAAGAAACGAAGCGAGATGTGTAAAAAAGACTGAAGAGTTTTCCCACCAACCTGCTCATAGGATTAGCATCATCCATAATGTCTCGCAGGTGCCTGTAGCTGAACACCCTGCCCCACTGCAGAACTTCAAGCGCATCCTGCTTTGCCTTCTCCACTACTTCTTGGATGGCTTCTTTCGAAGATCTCTTCATGCACACCCTAGTCAGATGCACCGAGAGGCTTGCCTGTGTCTTCTTGCACACGGGGCAGAGCAGGAAATGCCTGTTGGAAGTACTGCGGATAAATAGTTTTTAGTAATTAATAAAAGTTGCTTCGAAATATTGTTTTCGTTTTGTAGTGGATGCAATTTAAGTTTTAACAATAGTAGTCAGTTTAAGAGACTTAAGCACAGTGTCCAGAGGGAGTAAAATCTTTCCGTGCCACGGGCATATGCCACTCGACATGTCACCGCTACGTGCGCATGGCACTCAACATGTCACCGCTACGTGCGCATGGCAGTGGCAGCTGCCACTCCACATGCCACCGCTACGTGCGCATGGCACTCGACATCACACCGCTACGTGCGCATGGCAGTGGCAGCTGCCACTCCACATGCCACCGCTACGTGCGCATGGCACTCGACATCACACCGCTACGTGCGCATGGCAGTGGCAGCTGCCACTCCACATGCCACCGCTACGTGCGCATGGCACTCAACATGTCACCGCTACGTGCGCATGGCAGTGGCAGCTGCCACTCCACATGCCACCGCTACGTGCTCATGGCACTCGACATCACACCGCTACGTGCGCATGGCAGTGGCAGCTGCCACTCCACATGCCACCGCTACGTGCACATGGCACTCGACATCTCACCGCTACGTGTGCATGGCAGTGGTAGCTGCCACTCAACATGTCACTACTACATGAGCATGGCACTCGATGTTTCATTGTTATATGCGCATGGCAACCGACCCGGCACGGCCATCTGCGCATTTCAGGGGACCGGGCACCGCCATAGGAACCTGTCACTTGACCTGGTGTCTTCACATATCGGCTGTCATTCGACCTGTCACCGCTACGTGCGACTGTCACCACTTAAAGCTTGTTTTATACTCGCAGAGGTGCGCGCGGCGAAAATGACTGCATGGTGGGTCATTTTGCGTGGGGGTGGGCACAGTATTTTTTGTAACTTCGGAGGTTAGCAGAGGATTAGCAGGAATGCGCTTTCAGAGCGCTTGTAAATTACCCAATATTGTCGGAGACTATATAAAAACATTCGTTTTTCTATGTATTTTTGTCGAGATGGGAATTCACACGCATGTTATCTTTGACATTTGTTTATGTCCTTGAGTATTGTTTGTTTTTGGTCACATTTCAATACATTGTTTTATGTAGTTACACCAACTATTTGCAAATCTGCATAAAGTTTAAATTGTTTCTGAATACCCCTTTATTTTTAATTATCCCTCACCCATTTGTCTGTTCATACCTTAAGCACCAGTGTTTTATCAAATTTTACAAATTCAGAGGCCTATAACGACCCCATTTCCTACACCGTTCATTTGTACACTAGTCATTTGATCTGGTATTCTCTGTATGCATCTGTCACAGCATTCTCTCAAATTACTATTAAACAACCAAAGGAGATCAAGAAAATTAAAATTGTCATTAATATTAAGACTACTGTCAAGGCTAAATTATAATACTATATTGCTTTTAATATATAGTAACAGCAACCTAAAGTGACAGAAATAAAGTGACAAGAAACACGATATATATAAATAATCACACCAATCACTTCCTTTAATAAGACCTCTATAATGTTCCCTATTTGCATTTCTATGATCAAAAATAAATGACATTTACTTTAATTATGTATAAACATGCAAATAAATAAATACTTCAATAACAATTTTTACATACATTCTCGAATGTCAGTGAAATTATTTAACTTCAACAACTAGGAATGTGAAAAGAAGTTGGGGACAGGGCTTAGAGTTTTTTTTTTTTTTAACAATGGGCCTCCTCCTCTTGCCTTGGTCCAAAATGTAGACTGTATTGAGTACAGTTGTTGCGTGCCTCCATTATCACACAGGACAACATTCCTGGTGATTAACTGCTATTGAAATCATGTTGGGTTTGAACATTTTACCCTTTAAAAGAGAAACAGGACACATGAATAAGCATTTCAGATATGTTTAAAGCAGGACAAAAACAAGTCAGCAAAAGTAAGACCTACTCCAGAACAGTGTTTGACTGTAAAGCCATTTCTGCCTGGAATCTGTGAAATCCCTCTGTCTTGTGCAGAATTATCAATGTAAGCTTTAAAAGAAGGAGAATACAGTTATGAGCAGTATGCACAGTGCATTCATTGATATTGTCTCATGTACTGTATCAAAGTGTCTGTATATCTACCTCAGGGGTCAAAACTTCAAGAATGTAGGTCGTGCTTTCCAGGGAAACTCTAGGCAATTGTGTAACCTTGTATATCCTTTTAATGATCATGTCTGTCTGTAGCAGTGGAGAATATACAGTTATGAGCAGTATGTATATAACATTTATATGCAACAAATTAAACAAACACAAACTTATTCAAAGTATATACATTTTTAGACAAGGCAAATAGTATGAATGAATATGAATCTACCTGTTCTTCATCAAAAAAACAAAACTTTTGACTGAGTTTCATTTTCAACTTTGGAAAAAATGTGGGATTTTTGAATAAAAACATCCTGTTGGATCTTATTTTGCCATTTTCCAAGCCTTTGTGTAAGTTCTGAAATGTTATATAGTTACAAACGTGAGAAAAACATAGGATCAACGTATGAAGTGGTGGATTATTTCTTAAAGTTATTATTTGTATTTGCATATTTACCAAGATCTCTTGATCCTCTATTAGAAGGTCAACCAACCAGCCCTGCTTCAAGAGTGCCAGTGTTCTGTAAAAAAAAAGTGACATTAACACAGGTATTGCTTTTATTTTGTTAAAAATATATGTATAACACATACTTCTCGAAGGTGTGCACACGTTTAGTGTCACATCCACAGCAGAATGTTGTATCCTCTGAGACTGTGTCAAGGCTGATGCCAGCGCAGTCTGCATGCAGCCATTTTTTGCAAAGATCACACTGAATCCAGTCCAGTGACTTGACATCTGGGTGCATTACTCTGCAGACAGATAAATGATAAAAAAATAATAATAATATAACTGCATAAAATGTACAGTAACTGCAAAATTATAGATAATGTGGAAATTCAATAGCCATTACATACTTTGAATGATATTTTTGGTAAATGCAAACTCCAGCATCCTGGGCCATACAGGTGATTTGTTTTGCCCTCTGCACTGTTTTAACCTTAAGTAGAAAATCATAGGAAAAATGTTCATCTCAAGCTTTGCATATCCTGTAAACCTACAGTACAATGTTTTTAAACCCCAGCATTACCTGTGGTTGCAGTTTTTTCACCATGCATAAGGCATGGTAGAGCCGAAGGTGACACATTTGTTCATTGTGCAGCACTTCATGGCACATTTGAATATTTCTAGCTTCCATCTCTGCCATCTGTTCAAATAAGGATTCAACAGAATCAGTTATATGCACCAAACATTTTCAATTTAATTATATAAACACCATCAACATGAAAGAAAAAAAAAAAATATATATATATAAAAATGGTAAACTCACTGTGCATACAAAAACACCACAGTTCCTTCCGTCATCTCTCTGCCACTGATGTGGACTGGACACAGTCCATTTGTTCAAGGAGGAAATATTTCTAAAAGCATCCCTGAATAAAAACAAGTATTTTAGTAAAGAATGTAAATGTTGCAATAATTTATTATTTATACATCATATGTATTGGACACAATTTGAGATTATGGGAATTAGTGTGTAACAATAAAACAAAACTATAAAAATGTAAAGTCTTACTTCAGGACTTCCATGTCCAGGTTTGAAATTGTCACATACTGATCAGTGTTGTCATAAACTCTGATGGTTTTTGTAGTCATGTCAAAAACCTGTAAAATATAAATAATAATTCCATTTTTCAAATATGAAAAAGCAGTGGCTACAGTATTGTGAAATTGTGGTTCAGTTTGAAGCAGCCTCAAGCACTTGTTAGAAATTTGAGAACGAAGAAAAAACAATTACTAACATTTCATTAAACATAATTTCTTGTTACCCAAAGAATGAAGTGGTTTCCCTGCTCTGGGTTATCACCAGGTCCAACAATCCTTGGTAAAAGTATTTTCAGGAATCCTGAGGTTTTCTGAAATTAATCAAACAGGAAACACTGACATCTGAGACATTATGAGACTATTATGTTAAACTGGCTTGAAGCATATGCTGAATAAAAGATGGACATTTCCTATTATGCATTTTAATATACCTCAAGCTCTTTCAAATGCTCATCTGACACTGTTGCATCTCTCTGCCAATCCCTGTGCCACAAAATGAATTTGTCCGTGTTCAAGGCCACAACCTGGAACCCAAATTCACATGTTTTAGTCTTTACATAACAAACTAAAAAAGTCACAGGTCAGTTATGAATTGTGTGCGAATAACTTACATCATCAGTGTCTTCGGCAATCTGAGCAATGCGACAATTTACAGCCTTTAAAACAAAATAAGCAGATTTTTGTAAATACTCATAAATAACCATAACTGAGGTGATTCTACTTATGTATATATTAAATGTATAAATAAGACAACTTTTTTTAAGAAAGCTGCTTTACAGCATTCAAACTTACATTATCAGTTAGCCAAGGCATTGCTGTACTGCTTGTGTCACTCAACAGATGTGGGGGGAGAACAGATTTCAGGTCCCGCAGATACAAAACGGCATAGTGAGAAATTCTGGCAATGACATCATCATCGTTTCTCTTCTCAGCGTACAGTTTGGAGATTGTCTCCTAATGTTGAAAAAGTACATTTAATTAAAATTCATAGTAAATGCTGACATTACTGTTTTATTTCTTACTGTAATGAAGGTTGTCTGTGGTATAAAAATTCCATAATGTTTACCTTGTGTGTCTGCTCAATTGGGAACATTGACACTGAAAACTTCTTCCCTTCCTCTGGCGTGCTATCCAATTTTCCTGAGACATCTGGATCTTTGCTCTGTACTTCTCTAGGCTGTGTGTTTGTTTCTGCAATTATTTATGAATATGGTTTACATTACTCGACAGCAGATACTACAGAATAGCTATCATAAAAAATTGGCATAACTGCAGACATTAACTCAACCTTCACTTCATTACCTTTTTGTCCATAAATTAGTTTGCCCTGTAGTCCTATGTGTATGTTTTCAGCTGCACGCCTCTGCATTTCTTTCAAAAATGCAGAATTCTTCTTGGCATTATGAAGATGGAAGTAGAGACGCAGCGAAAACATGTAGTGAGTATCTTTCATTTGGCACAACGAATACCGGCTCGAGGAAAGCTCTCTATTTACTTGTTCTGCTTCTGCAGAGTTGACTAGAGAGGCCAGTTCAGGGATTAGTTTTAGACTTCGCAATTTCTCCTCTGGTCGTTTCTGGTTCTTTTGATGGAACCTATCGTAAAAGCAAAAGCGGTCTGATGTTCCACTTTCTGGATGTGGACCTGATATTCTGTCAGTTGCTGAGGATTTTGGGTGACGGGTTTTCATTTTGATGTTGTTGACCCAGTCAAGATGTATCTTTAGTTTTCCATCAGCTGCCAAAGATATGTTTTTTTCATCTGGCTCACATACCCTCCCATCGTGTGGCTGGAAAAATTTTTGCTGTGTGCGATTGTTTAGATGTCTGGCAACACGTCCAGCAATGTCACAAATGTACACGGTGGGAGGGTGTTTAAAACTGAGCAGGGCATCTCCATGATCCCGAGCGGACTCCTGCCACCATAATGGTGATGCATAATACACCACTCCATGTGTGCATCCCATGTGTAAGACTCCACCTGTGTTAGAACAAATATGATTGTAATGAAATCAAATCTAATTAAATTCCAATTAATGATTCAGTACTGTAAGTAATATACATGCCATCTTACCTCCAGCTTTTTTGAGTTTTACAAACATCTTAGGATAAACATTCTTATACAGGAGAAGCTCCTCAAGCCTGTTTATAATGTCGGAAATGGATCCACTGGCAGACACTCCCAGAATATTGCAGGCTTTAGTCAGGTCTTCTTTTTTAGGCTGATGAAAAGATGATTAACATTCAAAATATTTAGGAAACAAATTGCATACTACTATGTTGCATATTAAAATGAATGAAAAAAAGTGTTTTCTGTGATGTACCGATTTTGAATCAAGCACGTGCAAAATCTGGTCCTCGTCAATGTCCTTTCCATTTGTCCTTTCTTTACTGGTGCTGGCTCTGTCACTTTGGGATAGCCCTTTGAAAATCTCTGTTTTTGGCAGGGTTTCGCTCCTTCTCGTTTGTTGCCCCATCCATGGAGCAAAGCCAGAGTATGATAACGTGCTACTAAATGGATTGCTGGATGCATCTAAAGTATGGAATTTGTAAGGTTAAAATTAAAAGTACTGTAAATGCATGGCTGACTGCAATTAATACATTTACTACATTAATACAATTAATATTAATTAATATTAAGATTACTGGTAGAATTAGAATACTAATGTTGCTAAATATCAACAAAAATTTCCCAAATATCATTTGTCAGATTTTACAGTATATTATGCTTACCATCACAGAATCCAGTGGCTATAATTTCCTTATTCAAGTTCTCCCACCTTGCTGCCACGTTGATCTCTGTTTCCTGGGATGTGTCATTATGTTTTTCTGGGCGTTTCAAAAGATGAACTGATAGTTGTGTGGCAAAAAAAGGGGAAATGACATTATAGCATGTTAATGCTGGATAAATTATGCTAGAACTCTTGAAATACATTTTATGTCAATTCTCACCTGGCAATTCAAATGCAACCTTCCAGTTTGTATCAGCAATGACAACAGACGGGTGGTGTCCACAGCGGTAACAGAAGTAGCTGTAAGAATACCTCCTGAGAGCAGAAAAGTGATAAAACGCTTTTCTGAGTGAGTTGTGTGGCACTGTAGTTGCTGAATGGGCCTCAATTGTGCGCAGCATCCGCCCAACAGCAATATGATTCTGCAAAAAATAAAAAGGAGGATGTTTTCAATCATGTTTTTCAAGTTTTTGTATGTGCTTTAGTAATCTAGTACAAACAAACGTCCCAGTTATAACAATCAGCTACTCACCGAAAGGCCGGTTGTCAGAAACGAACATAAGGGTATGGAAAGAAAGATCCTGTTGTTATAATTATGAAATCCCGAATTGTAGTCCTGAAAACGAACTACAATTCGGCACACTGGGCAGTCCTTTCCATAAACTGTAATACCTACATGAAAAAACACACATTTAACACACTTTTTTTGGAATTTCACTTTTTATATATATGCAAAATTGATAAGTGACTTATATTTCGAAATAGTATGGAATATCCTACCTTTACTCTGGGAAAAAATCCCATAAGCTGTTGCTTGTGTTGTTATTACAAAAGCATTGCTCAGTTCAGGAGGACATGGCCCTGGACAGTAAGGACACTTTACTTCTGTGGGCTCAAAGTTGTGTGGAACAGGCTTTTCTGTTTTAGTTAAATCCAGTGGAAGGTCCTCTGGGATTCTTTTGGAAGTCCACAAGTAGTTGGTCATTGCAATCACACTACTATTCGTGTATCCTTGATGATTATGCATATCCTGATTTCCACTGAAATTCTCCTCTATGTCCTCAATGTCTTCATTTGCTGTATCCACAGCATTTTTGGCCAAATGAGGATGCTCTTGATATAGCCACCACATAGACATGTATCTATGTACACAACTGATCCTGTGTCTTGATCCTATACACTGGCAGTGCCATTTACCTGATTTTGTGTCAAATGTTGAAATGGTCCTCCCAAACTTACACCAGTTGTCCTTCTCACCAGTGTACACGGAGAAGAATATGTATCTGTCAGAGAGACTGTGTTCCCCCCAGAAAACTGGAAACACACTGTCAGCTTCATCTGCGTTAGCGCGTTGGTATAGTGCCATACATTCTTCTTGTCTAGATGTTGACATTATTCCTTTTTTCACCATGTCGTTCAAAGACTCAGTGTTCAGTGCTGGAGGTGGAATATACACATGGGCTCTTTTGGTCCTCTCTAGGTGGTAGCATTCTTTCCCAGGGTTTCCACTTTGAGCAGCTATGCTCATGAAGTCTCTACATTCATCTACTTCACAATCATACAGCTGTGCTGGCAAACACTTTTGTACATGTACAGGAAGTCTCACTCCATGGGAATGCTTTGTTGTCACGTAGAGTCCATTTTTGGGGTCAATGCACATCATTGGTTCTTCTCCGTCATGCTGCTCCTTTTCATGCCTTCTCAAGTTTGAGGTGGTGGTGAAATTAATCCCACAAATACGACAAACCCTGGTTCCTTGTTGGACTTGCTCAGTTGCAACAGTCGACAGAGAAGGTTGTTCCCCATCTGATAATAAAAAGATTAATTCAATTTTAGACATGACTATTTCATTAATAAACCATTACTGAATATTTAAAAAGTTTAACGTGATTGAAGAATATGCTATTTTCATTGGAATTTAAGTAAAATTACTGAGCATAAACATAGGAGTGTGATTTTTTTACATTTTTTTTTTAAATGTGTATATAAAAATAAATAATATTTCAGATGGCAGTTTAAATTTGTCAGTGTACTCACCAGAAGGGCTTACTGTCACCATCAGACCTGTTGTGGCAAAAAAAAAAAAAAAACAATAAATTACATTAATTATACAATACTTACAAATTGGTCAGAGCTACAAATTGTATAATTTAAAATGTGCCTACCATGATTTTTTAAGTGGGATTTGAAATTGTCTGCTCTGTTTATTATTTTGGCACATTTAGGGCAATGCCAATGGCTCCTTCTAGCACATTTCCGATCTGGACAGTAGCATGGTATGGAGAACTTGTCTACAAATACAACAGAATGTTTTGTTAACAGTTTGTTAATAATATATCTTCTTTATGTACATTTAATATATTTCTAGGATTTGCAAAACTCAATGTTCATGATATTACTTACTTGTGACACCCTCTTTAAAGTGTATGGCAAATCTCAGATGCTTTATTGAATAATGATTTTTGGAGGCTGTAACTGAAGAAGAGCAGTAACAACAACCATGATCACCTCCAAGATCCAAAAAATCCTCTTTGCTGAGAAACTCAAATAATCTTCCTGTAAAATAACAACAGAAGATGGATTGATTGGCACATTGCAGTCAAGTAGTGACATTAAGTCAGTATGCCATACAGGGACGTCACTAGGATTGAAAGACAAGGGGGGCTTAGCCCCCAGGGTTATAGGAAGGAATTAGCACGTATAGAGGGCTGAAAATTTTTCACCAAACCTAAACAGGCTTCTTTAATTTTATTATCTCATTAATCTAGAAGGCACCACCCTGAAGAAAAAGACAACAACAAAACAAATAATCTCTTTACCTGTAAAGCTCCACCAGTCTTAATTATCCATGCTCCCTCAGCATCAGTTCCCCTGCCACTCTCCTGCTTCTCCCTCAGTCTTTTAAAATACTTTCATATATTCATCTGGTATATAAACTGAGCTTCAGTGTCCCTGTTTTTGCTGTTGAACAACAGCAAAAACAGGGACACTTACCATTAAGTTTTTGATCACAATAACCAATTATAACAGCAACATTATGTTAGTCTAAATTAGTTTTAAAATAGCCAACAACGTCACTTTCCTTTCACTTAAGGAAACATAAGTAAAGTTAAGCAATTAACAGTTATTGACACCTACTCACAATCTCTGACAATGAAATTATCTGGCCGCTCCTTTCTGTTCAACTGCGGATAAACGTTGCTACTCGCTAACAAGCAGCGGCATGTAGCTCCCATCTGGGTCCTAATGCCCGCGTCTACCTTTAGCAGCTTAAACAGCCAGTACATAATTATAATTAAATAATGATAGCTAGACTTACAGTATTATTTTTTAATAATAGTCTTGCTTCTATTTGCTCAGTGATATCTTGTATTAAATCTATGGATATATAATTTAAAAATAGTATGATAATTACTGTATTTTTAGGGGGGGCTTGGGATCATTTTTGGGGGGGCTAAAGCCCACCCTAAATAGGCCTAACGCCCATGATGCCATATATTAATTGTCTGAATCTGAATGGTTCACGGAGATCGACCCCCCCCCCCCCCTTAAAAAAGAAAAACTTGACCAATCGATGTACTAGTGTTGTTATACTTACAAATTACAAAGAATTTGCGGTACACTCAAAGTAATGGTCAATTATATAATGGTTACTGTTTCGAAACGATTTATACTTTTTTGTACGTTTATGGCCAACAGATGGACGCTGCTGAACGGCCAAAAATGTTTTCAGAAAGCACCAAACAAAACATTTAAGTCTTTGACAAATAAGGATCTGCGGATACACTGTGAAATAAGTTTCAGAATAAAATATTCATCAAATAATAATGTTGAACATCTTACCTTCCATTGTTGAGCCAAACAAGTGTCACCTATTACAAAAAAAAGACGAAACCAAAGACATCGGCATGAGCTACTTGTTATATCCATTAAACTTTGCACGTATCAAATTTTATTCTACATATTAAAGTGTCAAATCCTGAAATTATACGATTATATCAGATAAAAAAAGGGTAATGTACTTACGCTGACAATGATGTACTCCTGATATGATCTTTTAAGTTCACTGTCGCTGCCTCCAACATTGTTGATGTCGATGTTAGACCAATCAAATCGCACTGGTCAATACACTTACACCAATCAAATAACTAGCTTACAGGGTACTGGAGGTCACAAAAGGTGACAAAGGTACTTTTGGGGGAAGGGTGTGACTTAAGAAGATATTTGGGGGGGAGGGGGGGGGGGTGCGTATTGAAAGGCCGACTTTTTAACGCAATTCTGTTTAAGTATTTACAGTACTTAGATAAGGGGGAATCAAAAACTGCCCCCAAAAATGTGTTTTACTGCAAGTTTGAAAAATCCACTCTCACACCACCTAACACACACAAAAATGCTCTGCAAACCGAACTCCCCCAATCCCCCCAACCAACGTCTTTCCACCTCATGCACGATGACAAATACATCTGATCTGTTCGAACATGGCTCATGAACTTAAAGCAATTGTGTACTGTACTGTAATCAATGCAGTGGATATATCATCCTTATCCTCCATTAACGAAAGACCACCATCACATTCCCTTAGTCTGAATGTATACATTTTGTCCCCGTGAGGTTAATGTAAAAATAAGAACAATCCACTGACGCACGCGGAAAGTATAGTCTACACCCGTTATAAATATGTGTGTGTGTGTGCGTGTAGCAAACCTTTGTACCCCGTTCGTAAACCGAATTCCCCAAGCCTCACAAGGCTTAATTAATTAGCCTACTGTGTTGTATTTTTCTTGTCATATGAACATGTATGGATGTATGGATTTATTCTTTAGTGCCAGCCCTTTATGTCTTTATGCAGCCTTTTTGAATCCTTGATTGCACGGTTAAGTTTTATTTGAATTTTTCTCAGCATACTATAAAAAAAACAGCAAACAAACAAAAACAAAAAAAGTCAAATTACAATGATTGAAGACATAACAACAGAACATTTATTATTCAGAGCACGATATACAAGCATAATGAGTGCCGTGACCGGCTTATACAGCTGTGATGTGACCAACGTATTTAACCGTGAGGAGTCCAGTGGCGTATACAGACGTGTATAGTCGCGTTGAGACCAATGACAGACGCACATATCAGTGGCAGCTGCTGTACTGGTACCAGTGACGTGCGAGTGGCAGCTGCCAGTGCCATGTGCACGTAGCGGTGACATGTGGAGTGGCAGCTGCCAGTGCCATGTGCACGCAGCGGTGACATGTCGAGTGCCATGAGCACGTAGCGGTGGCATGTGGAGTGGCAGCTGCCACTGCCATGCGCACGTAGCGGTGACATGTCGAGTGCCATGCGCACGTAGCGGTGGCATGTGGAGTGGCAGCTGCCACTGCCATGCGCACGTAGCGGTGACATGTCGAGTGCCATGCGCACGTAGCGGTGGCATGTGGAGTGGCAGCTGCCACTGCCATGCGCACGTAGCGGTGACATGTCGAGTGCCATGCGCACGTAGCGGTGAGATGTGGAGTGGCAGCTGCCACTGCCATGCGCACGTAGCGGTGACATGTTGAGTGCCATGCGCACGTAGCGGTGGCATGTGGAGTGGCAGCTGCCACTGCCATGCGCACGTAGCGGTGCGATGTCGAGTGCCATGCGCACGTAGCGGTGGCATGTGGAGTGGCATATGCCCGTGGCACGGAAAGATTTTACTCTTACTGACAGTGTCAGTAAACTACATACAAGGATGAACAAGTTTATCCACAGTTTCTACACATTCAAATGCAATAATAAATTGATCATAACTTACGCCTTGGAAGCCATTCTTTACGAGTTGTTCGACAAAAGACGAAATCTTTAGCAGAATCTGGAGCTCTTGTCTCGCTGGATGCAGTGGTAGAGTAACTGTACATGCGGAGGTCTCCTCTTAATATACCATTCTGACCGCGTCCCCTCCCCTCCTCGTAGCCCCGCCCACCCCAGTGTCATTCTGAGGGACACTTTGAAAGACAATTTGAAAAAAATGTAACTTTTAAAAAGGATAAGAACTGAATTTATATTTCTAAATAAAGTGATAAATCGATAGTGCAGTTCTAAAACTTCTGCACGAATTCGCCACCACACCACAAATATATAGTGTATACTATAATATAATTTACCCAAACAACAGATCCCTTATGTTGCTTGCTCATATACATTTGATTTGTGTCTGCGTTTGCCATTTCAAAACCATGTTGTGACTCTTGGCTGACTTTAATATAAGCTATTGGAGCTGTAATAATTTCCGTTTTACAATACCTTGATTAATGTGGATGATCGTAATTTAACATACATAGGATGATAATAAAGAATGTTTGCTTTCTTATGCGTCGGTCACGCTAAGCAACCGCAACGCCCCGCATACCATCGGAAAGCTACAGCGATTCTGAGCAATTGTAGCGGAGAAATTTCGCCCCGCCTTGGTAGGGGAAAACTGGCGGTTATTCTACCCAGGGAGACTAAGTAATGAGAGGATCTGAGTCCCTCACCCCGAGTTCTTTTAGTCCCAGTATTTGCGTGTGCAAATATGTTTTACCCGTCCTGCTGCGGGAGGGTGTTGGAAGGCAGGTTCAGGGGACAAAAATGGACACGGTGGCACCCTGAAGTATATACGTTTTCGGCCGGGTACCGATATAATCTGCCGACAACCCTGCACTCCCAAAACCTAGCACGTCGGGTGCGACGCCCCTACCCCCGGGTAGTTACACAATGTTTGAACGCATAAACCACCCTAAACACAAACGAGTGATTTATTGTAAACGGAAAGGTCGCTTCTCTTTCCGCTGTCCTCCAACCTTAAACAGCAAGCTATAAAACGGACGGCATGAAAGAAAATACTTCAGGCCACAGAGCTGAATTAGGCCCCGATGACGCAGAGGAAACTGAATAATTCAAACATCCCCTTTTTTAGCAATTCACCAATTTGTCCCGTTGTCATCAATAACAGAAAAAGAGATTTAACTCAAAACGGGGGAAAAAAAGAAAGAAAACATCTCAGGGTTACACAGCAAAGCATAGCATAATACCAATCGTCATTCACCTATTCAAAATACAGCGCGTAAATGACATTAAACAAACACTTCGACTGCGCTTAATTACATCCAACACACACTTATGCATACAATTGTCCAGATCTGCAACTTTGCCGAGACCTTCACCCGATTGAGGAGAGTGAAGAAAAGGAGCAGGTTTACCAGTCAACGACGGAATGGGTCGAGATGAGTTGTAGGGGGAGGCCTCTGTATGGCAGGGTCACTCACTCGCGCTGCATCCGAGGTCGAAATCGCCCGCGTATACACCCGTGTAACACAGCTCCGGGGCCCTGGATCTCAAAACCGGCGCGCGCTGCCTCCACTTCAGCACCGCTAATCCGGGTGCCCTCCTCCACGATATTCCCCAGCTCCTTCAGTTCCACCGGATGCCAGGACACGACTTAGACTCCCGAAGATGCCACTCGTCATACCCGCTGTCGTCGACACCACTCAAACAGCCCCTCCGCGTCTCTGTCTTCCGCTGCAGACCGAGATGGCGTCCGGCGTATGCACACCAGGCTGCTCACCACGCTCTCCGCTTGGGATGGCGCAGCCCCAATAATCCCCAACTCCAACACAAAGAAAAAAAACAACAGACTTTCGTCCTGCCAAAACGAAGCCGCGCTCCAACTATACTAGCCGCGATCCCTTGTAAAAAAAAAAAAACTTCACGCGACTCTGCTTCCACTTCGCCCAACCGACCTTTTTTTTTTTTTTACCGCTCCCCTCACTACCAGAGACTCGCCCAGCAACGCTACTCATTGGATAGGCTAAGGCATGACCGCATGATCCACCGAGCCCAGAGACTAGCAGGAAAACTTTAAAATAAAAGCCACGGATCTTTATATCCGCTACACAATATTGGCAGTATGATCCAATTTCGATTTCGCCGTATTTACCCTGAAATTTCTGCCTGAAATTTCTGCACGAATTCGCCACCACACCACATATATATAGTATACTATAATATAATTTACCCAAACAACAGATCCCTTATGTTGCTTGCTCATATACATTTAATTTCTGTCTGTCTTTGCCATTTCAAAACCATGTTGTGACTCTTGGGTGACTTTAATATAAGCTATTGGAGCTGTAATAATTTACGTTTTACACTCTCTTGATTAATGTGGAAGATCGTAATTTAAAATACATAGGATGATAATAAAGAATGTTTGCTTTCTTATTTGTCGGTCGCGGTAAGCAACTGCAACGCCCCGCATACCCATCGGACAGCTACAGCGATTCTGAGCAATATTGCCAGTATGATCCAATTTCGATTTCGCCGTTTTGACCCTGAAATTTCTGCCTGAAAGCACTCGCTCACTAATTGGAGCGAGCCAGCCTTAAAGGGCCCAGATCGCATTACTGATGGTAGCACATATTGTTCTAATCCGTACTGTTGTGACACAGACATGACATACAGTGACTACTAATATTAGCAGGATAGGCTCAATGTATAATGTTCCGAATATTTTGGTATATTGCTCGGCATTACTGGTTCTTTAATACATTTATTTGAGTCACTCTGTTTACGTGACCTGATGTTTACGTGATCTCAGCCTAATTGTTACGTTGGCAGATTGTTGGGGGATGGGTAGCCCTGCATGTGCATCGCAGAGAAGTGCAAAACAGCAATCAAGGAAACAATAGCCCTAGGCTGGCAAGCCCAATCCAGGTATCTGTCCCCTCATGTCAGAAGCTGATGTTAACGGATTGAGTAACTGACCTGCTTGATTCAAATGCTGATGACTCCCAGGCTGAGGAATTTGTAACTAAATAGTTGGATTAAAAATATTTGCATCATTGTAATTTGCTCACAACTACAGCTAACTTGCCTGTGTGGCCCTGTCCCTTGTTTTCTTCTGCTTATCACTTACTTTTAGTTGAATTTCCAATTGTCATCTCCATTGTTTAGTGCTCAATGTCTTTGATAAATAACATCATATATATAATATGTCTAATATAAGTTTAATAACTTTATAATTTAAGTTAGGACAAGCTTAATACTAATTGTATATTGATGGAATAATTAATAAAATAAAGGGAATGATTCTATAATGCTGTAACTAATCAAAACGAGAACTGACTGGCACGCCGGCAAGGCAAGGCTACCTATTCGGAACAGATAGGGAGGGCGACAGAGAATATCAGCGGCCCCTAATTATCTTTTAGCCTTCCAGAAGGACAACTACAGTACGAGCCGGCTGGAATCACACATGTGGTTGTCACGTACACGGAAGGTACCGAGAAGGGGGGGATGCCCAAAGGGCTTTAAAAGGGATACAGCTGATACATATGGCAGAGCCTCCTCCTGTACATGCTGAATGTATGTCAGATGGCCGCTCCCTGATTATAATCAGTCAAGACAATAAACCGGTGATTTGCAACTTCTCCCCGTGTCAGCTGTGAATCTCTTCTCATCCACGAACTCAGTGGAGACGCCGTGCTCCAACAATTTGGGGGCTCGTCCGGGATCCCCAGGAGATTCGCAGGATTCGGCTAAGAGGTGACGCGGCCTACTTGGACACAGAGAACTGCGAGGCGCCAACTAGAAGAGGTATGCAGAGCCTGTTATATCAAAATCTGCACATTGGATATGTCAAATTGAGCAGTTTGAAGTGTCCAGGGGCCCGTCGGTAAATTAAGACGGAGGAGAGGTTGCACGCACTGTGTTTATATAATATATTGGGTATGTCTATGTATCGTGTATGCATTGTGTCCAGGTATTGTGCGCAGAGAAATAGAACCTTAAGGAGCGGAGGGCACGGGACCCCCGCAGGGAAATAGAATTTTAAGGAGCAGGCAGGGAAATAGGACCTTAGGGAGTGGAGGGTACGAGACCCCCGCATTGTCTTTGGTGTGGCAACCCCACTATTTGCTGACGAGCGGTAGAAAAGCTGGGTTAGAATCCCGGGGAATTCAAGACCCCCGAATGCTAGATTGGCCAGAGGGAATAAGGTCCCCCTCTCTAAAACAGGTTGGAGTCTCGAGACGAGGAGTCTCAAAGCTATTTGTGTGTTGTTGTGCTGAGTTGTGGGTGAGCAGGGTTGTGGGTTCTTCCTGTTCAGGGTGCTCGCCGCTCGCTCTCTGTTGGTCGAGCTGCCCGTGGCTCTGCTGTCACTGCTTGCGGTCTTACAGTTTGTCAGAACCGAAGGGGAGTTCTCAGCAATTGGATGCCCAAAAGCGTGCCAGCCCGGCCGCACCCGCTGACTCAGTATGGGCAGGGCCGACGGGTACCTCGGGCGTTCATTACAACTGCCGAGCAGGACCTCGCCTAGGGTGAGTTCTAAGAACACCCCTAGCTTGGACTCTCGGGAGGGTGGGTGACGCCTGAAGGCTATTTTGCTGGCCTTGGTCGAGTCAGAACACCGGTAGTGCGGCCGATAAGCTGACTCCCACCTGGGTTGTCTCAGTTGTGCGTACAGAACACCCCCTTCCAAGTTGACATTGCTGGGGATCGGGGGGGTTTCGGCTGGGAGCGGGCCTGTTTGACTGGGATTGGGCTTGTGTGACGTGCCTTGTTCAGGGGGGACACAACAGTGAGCTGCTCTGAATATAGTCTTATTATTTTAGAAGTTGTTGATTTATGTATTGGTGGTGTTTGTTGGTAGGACATTCGACTAGGATAAGGAGGTGTACTAAGTGTGGGTGGCTGAACCCACATCCGGAGGCAGAAGGGCTGTTAGACAAGGGATCAAAACAGTCAGGACTGATTAAAGATGGACCGCGAGTTTAATCGGGAGCTAGATGATGGGGGATGGGCGCCCCCGGAAAATACAGTGTGGAAGCCACTAGTAAAGCAGATCCAGGTGGTGAAGGAAGCTATAGAAGGGGCAAGTGGTGAAGGAGATAAAGAGAAGGAGGTAGCTGATGCCGGGGAGCGTATGTGTGGGGCGGTTCGAAGCGCCGGGTGTCGAGTAGAGGATAAGCGCTCACTGGGAGAATTACTGTGGAAAAAGGAGAGAGAGCATGCTAGCCAAAGGGACGAAGCAGCAAGGCAGAGGGCGACAGCCAGTATAGTGCAGAAAGGGAAGTGGAAAAAAGAGGAAGAGAGGCATGAGAAGGAAAGGAGAGTGTGGGTGAGATTAGCCATATTTTGGCAAGGGACAGACCACCTCCATAGTGAGGAAAAAGGGGAGGGTAAGTCACTCCCTCCCGTAAAAGAAAAACAAGTAAAACATGGGGATCGTCCCTCAGTGTATAAGGGTAGGGTGGCGCTCTCAACAGCGCCCCCGGCCCATATGTGCCCCATGATCAATGTGACAGGAGGAACCCTCCACATTCGAACACAGGATACTCAGGAAGTCTCAGACTGTGTCCGGTCTGGGAAGGCAGAGGAGGAGTCAGACAGGGACTCAGACATAGGATCTGAGTGCTCTAGTCAAGTGAAAAGAGACAGGTCAGATGTCCGTGAAAATACAAGGGCACAAGAGCAGCCAGCATTTAGCAACAGAGTATTGAGGGAACAGGCAGAAAACCTAGGGGGAGGTGGATGTGCTAAACCCGTCACACCAGGGAGAGAGCTAGGCCTCAGCGGCCGGACGCAGAAGAAAGTAGAGGTGCTGGGCCAGTTGTTAGGGTTACTGGAGGAGGAGGAGACAGAAGTGGCCTTACAGATAGACGGACTCAGCGAGGAGTACATAGAGGGACTGCCAGGCCCGTCTGGAAATAGATACGGCCTGCGCTCCAGAGGCAAGCAGCTCCCCCTATTGAGGGGAGCAGGCAATGGAAGGGAAAGGTATAAACCTTTCTCTATAGGAGATGTGCAGGCCTTGGCAGATAAAATGCCCCCCGGCAGAGGGGGGAGGACAGTGGATGGAGAAGTTAGACCAACTCACTCAGGGCATGACGCTTGCACTGGGAGATTTCCGGGCGGTGGCAGCCCGCTGCTTGACTAAACATTCCCTACAGGGCGTAGAAGACAGAGCAGGGACTATTACATATGCAGACAATATGTGTCTGACGATGGTGGTGATGCGCTTGGGTGACGCCATGCGGGAGATGTTCCCCGCCCCTAGTGGAGCAGCCGTCCCAAAGTTTACGTGGGATCCTAAGGTTCACCCTAGAGAATATTTGGATAAATGTAAAGAGGATTGGACCCGTCGAACCGGGTGCCACCCGGGGCAGGAAGGGGTGCAGCGGGAGTGGTTTAGGCGGGCAGTAATGGAGGGGGTCCCAGAGGCAGTTAGGTCAGCTATACTGGGCAACCCGGAACTCCCGGGAGCAGACTCCCATGTGTGGGACCGGCATGTAGTACACCATCTGCAGAGGGCACAAGAGGAAGCAGAAAAGGAAAAGAGCAACCTTAAGGAACTACAGACACAATTACTGAAGCTGCAGGTGGGCGAAGCGAGGCAAAAGGCTAATGAAGCTAAAAGGAAAGAGCAGGGAAAGCAGATGGTGGTGGGGGTGTCCCCAGGGGACCACCCATATACCCGCCCGGCCCTTGGAATGGGCCACCCACCTACCAACAGGGGAGGTGGGGCCAGCAATGGGGAAGGGGCCGAGGCGGTTGGGGTCGGGGATACAGGGGCCGGGGCTGGGGAAGGGGCTCGCCGCAAAGAGGACCGCCGTCAGGTGTCTGTTTCAGGTGCCGCGCAGAAGGACACTGGGCAAGACATTGCCCAGCACCTGTCCCGGCCAGTATACGCGGCAGGGGAGGACCTCCTGGAGTCCAGGGACTGTCAACCGATCCACAGGTGATGGCACCCAACCCCCAAGCGGCTCCCGCAGCAGGACAATATCCAGCAGTGGAGGCAGGGGAGTGGGACTGGTACCCTTCCTCACCATGACGGTTCCCGCGAGCGGCCCGGGACGCAGGGGAGGCAGACCCTATGCTGTCCCTTATGGTCATGGACAAAGAACTGCCATTTCTGGTAGACACGGGAGCCACGTATTCCACTCTTAACGTGGTTCCACAACAACATCATCTGTCTACCTCAACAGTGACCGTTGTGGGCTTCTCGGGGGAAGAACAGAGACTGCCAGTGACTAAACCGGTGAAGGTTGCGGTGGGAAAACAGACCTTTCTCCACCCCTTCGTGGTGTCTTCTTCCATTCCAGTGAACCTCCTGGGACGGGACATGCTGGTGAAGCTGGGGGCCTCGATCCTGTGTTGTGCAGACGGACTGGTGGTCACCCTGCCGGAGGGCACTCGCCTGCGGTGCGACGCCCGCACCGCGGGCACGGGACAGTGGCTGGTACAGCCGGTCCAGAGTCAGGCCCTGGCAGACATCTATTGGGGCCTGCTGGAACCCAGCCTGACTGGCATCCTGGCGGCCTACTCAGCGTGGCGGCCCTGGATCTCGCTCCTAGAGCCCTATGTACCCCCACCTGACCCTCCTCATGTGACCCTTTCCTACGACAGGGATAGTACTGATTGGTATGAGGAACTGTTTGTTGAGCAACTAGAAGGCCAGCAGTGGCAAGTTGCCTCTGAGAACTTATATGTGGGTCCCGAAGGGGTAGCCTCAGCCACACTGCTTACCCCAGAACAGCTGCCCTGGTACATGATGGGACAGGAAGCTGTCCCACATGTCTCTCTGGCCCTCCATCCCAAACACCAGGCCAAGGATTTGGGCCCGATGGTGAAACGGGCCAGAGAAACTGAGGACTGGGTGCAGACCCAGATCCCACAGGTCTCCTTCTCGCCCTCCTGCAGTACCTATCGCATACAGGTCACAACACAGGACACAGCCCTCCTGCAACATGAGCAGATAGCTAGAGATCACGGGTGTGAAAAGATGGACCACCCAAAGGCGTCGGCCCTTCTGGCGTCTCTGCCAGATTCGCTGTGGTCCACCAGCCCCACAGATGTAGGTCTAATATCCTGCACGCCAGTGCAGTTCCAACTTCGATCAGGGGAGGGTCCCCTCTGGCTCAGACAGTACCCGCACAAGCCGGCGGCTGAGGAAGGGATAGCTGAGACTATAGAGGGCCTCTTGCGGGCGGGGGTGTTAGAGCCCTCCACGTCTCACTGGAACACCCCCATCCTCCCAGTGGCAAAACCCGGCACAGGCAAATATCGGATGGCCCACAACTTGCGTGCCATAAACAACCTCCTGCTGACCCCTACTGTTCCAGTCCCAAACCCATATGTTGCCCTAACTAATCTGACCCCGCAACAAAAATGGTTCACATGCATTGATCTAGCAAATGCTTTTTTCTGTTTGCCCCTAGCAGAGGAGTGTAGGGACATATTCTCATTCACTTACAGGGGCTGCCAGCTGCGGTACACCCGCCTGCCTCAAGGGTTTGCCCTTTCTCCAGGTATCTTTAACCAGGTCCTGAAGCAGGCTTTGCAGGGGTGTCCTCTCCCGGACGGTGTCACCCTCGTCCAATACGTGGACGATCTTTTGATCGCGGCCCCAACAGCGGAGGCGGCCCTACAGGCCACCCAGTCAGTGCTGCGCCTTCTGTCAGAAAAAGGCTTTAAGGTCAGTAAAGACAAATTGCAGATTGCTAGGACAGCAGTGACCTTCCTAGGACGAGTGTTGACGGGGGCAGGAACAGGCCTCTCCCCAGCTTATCGGTCGGCTATCTTGCATTACCCAAAGCCCATCACAGTAAAAGACATGCTATCTTTCCTAGGGCTCACAGGTTACAGTCGCACCTACATTCCAGATTACACGGGAGTTACACAGCCCCTGAGGGCGCTTGTCCGAGAACACGGCCTACGTAACCTCAGGGCGCCCCTTAACTGGGACCAAGCATCTGAGGAGGCGTTTATCACCTTAAAGCAGAGGCTAGCACAGGCCGCGGACCTAGCCCTCCCAGATTACTCTCTCCCGTTACACTTGGATGTGTTGGAAACAGGAGAGGTCGTCAACGGCATCCTGTTTCAGAAAAAAGGGGGAGAGAGGAGAGTGCTGATGTACGTCAGCGTAAAACTCGATACTACAGAAAAAAACAGGCACGTGGCGGGAGTGGCCAAAATTATTCAGAAAACAGCACACATAGTGATGGGACATCCGCTGCACATTCTGACCTCGCACAGTGTGGTGGCTTATGTGAATTCACAGACGTTTACCATGACGTCACTCAGGCAACAGAGACTTAGTAAAATACTAGAGGCACCTAATCTGAATTTTTCTCACGAAGGGATCAACATGGCAGACCACATGAGCGGGGGAGAACCACACGAGTGTGAGTACCGAGTTCAGAAGGAGGAGAAAGTCAGACCAGACTTAGGGGCAGAAAAAATAGAGAAAACAGACGATTGGTTTACATATGGGTGTTGTTTTAGAACAGACACAGGAGGGTTGCAGGCAGGGTATGCAGTGGTGGCCAGACAAGGCCAGGATTATGTAACCTTGAAAGCAGACAGGCTGGGGGGAGCCCAGTCAGCCCAGAGAGCCGAGGTGATAGCGGTTATCGAGGCCCTGAAATTAGCAGAAGGGAAAGAAGTTACCATATACTCAGACTCAGCATATGCTGTAGGCGCAGTGCATGTGGAACTCAGCCAATGGCTGAGGGCAGGATTCTTGACCGCGGGAAACAAGCCAATAAAACATGAAGCAGAAATGAGGGAATTGGCAAAGGCCTTGATGCTTCCCAAAAAAGTGGCAGTGGTCAAGTGCAAGGGACATGAAGGATCAGGAACAATGGTAGCGAAAGGAAATCAGGCCACAGATGAGGAAGCAAAGAGGGTCGCAGGGTACGTGGTGTCGAAACAGATGATCACGGTAGAGGAGGAAGTTCACCAGAATTACCGACTGACCCTAGAGAAAGTTAAGCACGAACAGGACAAGGCCTCCCCAGAGGAGAAAACGATGTGGAGAATAAGGGGGGCACAAGATGGAGGGGCTATGGCAGAGTAAGGAAGGGAAGCCAGCCCTTCCCCCAGGCCTTCGCCAGACAATCTTGGCAGAAGCCCACGGGGTGGGTCATGCAGGGGTGAGACAAATGTTAGAGAATCTGACGAGCTGGTGGCATCCATTTATGAAAGAGATGGTGGGGGGATATGTATGGAGTTGCGCTACCTGTACCTTGTTTAACTCGCGACCCACAGTCAAGCCTGAGAAAGGGCAGTTTCCAATGTATACCAGGTCAGGGGAAGAAATCATTATAGATTACACAGACATGGTGATTCCAGTGAGAGGGTTCAGATATGTGTTGATGTGTGTGGACGCATTCTCAGGATGGCCAGAAGCATGGCCCACAAAGAAGGAGGATGGGGTATCCGTGATAAAGTTTCTGATTAATCAGTATATACTACAACACGGGTTTCCCAACAGGATTCGGTCAGACAATGGGTCCCACTTTAAGAACGAGGACCTCCGGATGGTAGAGAAAGCGTTGGGATTGAGACATGCGTTTGGAACTGTGTATCATCCGCAGTCCCAGGGAAAAGTGGAGCGAATGAACCAAACAATAAAACAAAAATTGGCAAAAATCTGCGCGCAGACCAAAATGAATTGGGTTGACGCTTTACCACTGGCAATGATGTCAGTGAGGTCTTCCATAAACAGGGGGACCGGGTTCACCCCCTTTGAGCTCCAGACAGGCAGGCAGTTCCCAGGACCCCAGAAAGGGTTAACCTGGACCCCCGACGAGAAGGGGGAGCAAAATCCTAGGGCATATTATGATTGTTTGCAAGGTCTCGTTGCAGATTTCTCTAAACAGATCCAGGAGGCGAGACCAGAGAACCAGCCAGCCAAACCAAACATGGCGGAGTGGGTCCTCCTGAAAGTCATCAAACGGAAGTGGTCAGAGCCCAGGTGGACGGGCCCCTTCCAGGTCACTGAGAGGACGTCACACGCGGTTCGTCTGAAAGGCAAAGGCGACACGTGGTTTCACTGGAGCCAGTGCGCGGCTGCGGAGGACCCAGGGAGAACCACGGCAGAGATCCAGGAGGCCCTTAGGGAAGGAATCCAGAGCGTCAGTTCGGCTGAACTAGACGCAACTCAGGTCTCAACAGAAGGGGCAGAATAATCCCCTGACCTGAGCAACCAGAGCATGGTAGTCCACCCCTGCTCCAACGACCAGAAAGAACAAAAGCACCTCATCCACTGCCAGACAACACTAGCACCAGGATGGAGATCAAGATAAAAAGGGGAATGTTGGGGGAAACAAGTGTGTTATGTGTGATGCTTAAAATGCTTAAAGTGTTAATGATTAGTGGTTTGTGAGCCATGCCAGCCATGGACCCCGAAGGGGGGCCGCGCCTGTGGCGGGCTGGGAGTGGAATTTCCCTGAAGCTCAGGGTTTTTGCCCTCCTTTCTAGGCTGGATGGACAGGATTGTGTGTGGAACTCTTTGGAGTCCTAAAGGGGGGAGTGTGCGCTATGTTTGGGGAAGTATGTTGTACTTACATTCCCAACAACACAGCACCAGACAGCTCAGTGACCAGGGCACTCGAGGGTCTCCGGACCCTCTCCAAAACAATGCATGCACATTCCGGGATCAGTAACATCTGGGATGCTTGGCTGACCTCAGCGTTCGGACAGTGGAAAGGCTTAAATGGGCTCGCTTTTATTATCCTTTGCTACTTTTGCTGCGATTTTAGTTACTTGTGGGTGTTGTTGTATTCCCTGCCTGCGCGCACTGTCAGTTCGTCTCATCACTACCGTGATAGAGAAGCGGGATGGCACCTATGCGCGGATGATGCCTCTCCTGCCTGTCGGGCCGGAGAGGGGCAAAGGTCATTTGGACAGCTTTGAACTACGACTCCCCCGCCAATAGGGTGATCTCCTTGCGGAGACCAAAAGGGGGAATGCAAAATTTCATAAATAAGGCAAAATATTACTAATCAGCATAATCAGGGTGATCTCCTTGCGGAGATCAAAAGGGGGAATTGAGGGAATAATTAAAAAATAAAGGGAATGATTCTATAATGCTGTAACTAATCAAAACGAGAACTGACTGGCGCGCCGGCAAGGCAAGGCTACCTAATCGGAACAGATAGGGAGGGCGACAGAGAATATCAGCGGCCAACGGAGAAAATAGCAGGCCGAATCTGCAGCGACATTACACAAAAAACATACAATGTACATGGAGATTCAGGGTTCGATTCTGCAGAGGGAGTCTGAGAAACGGCCCCCTCTCATTTGTAAATTTCTTATGTTCTTATGACATTTGTGAACAAACATACATTGGAGACTGATGTGTAAGCATGTTTTCACTCTATTCATTTAATTCTATTTTTTATAAATAAATCAGTCTTTTGTTTCAATATATTTTGTGAATATGTGTCTTTCATATTTGCAGGTCAGTCAGTGTGTGGGATATTTTGTATAGATATGGCAGGCTTTTGTGAAGGTTTCCATGTCACACACAAAGGCTTATTTGAGCTACCAGTCTGAGTAAATGCAAATGTGCCAGGCTTCACAGGTAATTGGTGTGTTTGCACAACAAAAGCAGGAGGGCAATGGAGCTAATGGCTCAGCGAGAATCTGCGGCAGGCCTAGTAGTGCTAGAAAATGTAGGCAAATTTGTGCAGGTTTAGTAGTTCTAGCGTTAATGACTTATTTTGGAAGCTTTTTTTTTTTAACCAGTAATGCCGATAGCCCCATTGGATGAAGAGCAATACACCAAAATTTTAGGAAGATTTTAGACTGAGCCTATCCTCCTGCTAATACTAGTAGTCACTGTATGTCAATTTGTCTGTGTCAGAACAGTACGATTTGAACAATCTGTGGTGCCATCTGTAATGCGATCTGGGCCCTTTAAGGCTGGCTCACTGCAAATACTGAGCGAGTGCGAGTGTGCGTTAGAGCAAGACGGGGGCGGGGTGGCAATTTCAGGCAGAAATTTCAGGGTAAAAAGGGGGAAATCGAAATTGGATCATACTGGCAATGTTGCTCAGAATCGCTGTAGCTTTCCGATGGTATGTGGGGCGACACATAAGAAAACAAACATTCATTATTACATTCTATTTACGTAAAATTGCGATCTTCCACATTAATCAAAAGGTAAAACTGATATAATTACAGCTCCGATATCTTATATTAAAGTCACCCGAGAGTCACAAAATGGTTTTGAAATGGCAAAGACAGACACAAATCAAATGTATATGAGCAGCAACATAAGAGATCTGTTGTTTGGGTTAATTATATTAGAGTATACTATATTCATATGTGGTGTGGTGGCGAATTGGTGCAGAAATTTTAGAACTGCACTATTCATATATCACTCTATTTAGAAATATAAATTATAAAAGTTCTTAAAAGATTCATCCTTCTTAAAAGTTACCTTGTTTCACATTTGAAATCGTCTTTCAAAGTGTCCCTCACAATGCCACTGGGGGTGGCGTGGGCGGGGCTACGTGGGGGGGGGGGCTACGTAGGGGGGACGCGGTCAGAATGGTATATTAAGAGGAGACCTCCACATGTACAGTTACTCTACCTCTGCTTCCAGCGAGACAAGAGCTCCAGACTCTGTAGAAGATTTCATCTATTGTTGAAGAATTTATCAAGAATGGCTTCCAAATGGTAAGTTACAGTATGATCAATTTATTATTGCATTTGAATCTGTAAAAACTGTGGATAAATTTGTTCTTCCTTGTATGTACTTTACTTATGTATTTTTGTATGTATGTACTTATGTATTTTTGTATGTATTACCATCCATTACAATTAGGCCACTTAAAATTAATAAATTGTTTTACATGGCCGCCCGCCTCAATTTTTTGGTGCCGCCTCGATTTTTTTTTATATTTTATATTTTTCAAAAAATCCGTTTTTTTCACCTCAGAAACTGTGGGTGAAAAATCTTGAATGTCAGCCTCGGATTTTTCAATTTGACGCTTCTCGGACAATGGTTTTTATCGTTTGTCAGATTGTGTGTGGGCCCACGGTATTAAAATCTTGGCAGGGCATCAAAATACCGAGTAATATTACCCTTCGCGAGCTGTTTGAGAACTTTTCTAGTTTTAGTATATCTCTGTTGCCGTTCGTCTTTTCGCTAAAAATATAAAATATAAAATCCCCTACTCACCAATATTTTAGAAGTTTGAGTCATGTAAAACAATTTATTAATTTCAAGTGGCCTTAAGAAATGTATTGTCATATGCATGGTAAAAACAGTCAGTTACACCATACAATCAGTGCTTGAAGTGGGAAAAAATAAGTGCAGGAACTCTAATTTTCCGACATTTGACATTTGTGCGGTGAAAAAAAAATCAAGTCTTTAGGATGTGTTGGTTCAAAAACTATTTTAATTTAATCATTCTTCCAAGCAATAACCTATAGGCATAGGCTACTTTTTTCTAATTCACAAATGGAATATTGAAAAAGCATTAAAACAACATGAACCAGACCAGTGTGATACTTGTAGTCATAACAATAGACTAGGGCTAAAGCTGATGCGATTGGTTGGGACTCAGTGGATGCATATGATAGGGCACTGTCGTGGCTCGTGGGTAATGTAGTCTTTTATCGGTCTTGTGATATTGTCTATTCTCGGGCCACTGTCGCTGCGTCGGATCAGTTTCAGTAAGTACCGGAACGCAGAAAAAAGTGGCGGAACCCAAAAGACGAAAATACAGAAGTTCCGGAACTGTGTTCCGCTGCGTTCCGGCCCACTTCAAGCACTGCATACAATGAAAATCTAACTCCACATGTTCCGTCGCATTGCCCTAAAGATAGAACAGTAAACACAGAGTGACAATACAATGTGCATTACAAAAATAAATAATATTTAGACAAAGGCTATTGTGCAAACACATAAACCTTCAGAAATAATTTACAGTATTGTGCAAAAGAGCAATTAAATGAGACCTGAAGTGAATATAAAGTTCACCGACTGGCCGATGTGGTGTACAGAGTCTGCAGAAATTGTTCTGTGTGTGTGTATGTGTGTGCATGGGTGGAGAGTGGTTATGGTTCT
This sequence comes from Paramormyrops kingsleyae, assembly GCF_048594095.1. Lineage (NCBI taxonomy): Eukaryota > Metazoa > Chordata > Actinopteri > Osteoglossiformes > Mormyridae > Paramormyrops > Paramormyrops kingsleyae. The sequence continues at coordinate 9,495,603 of NC_132821.1, read as the reverse complement.
CCTTGTTCACAGGGTAATTGTCCTGACAATTAAGTCAGTGTTATGGGGGGAAGGGATAGTGGGTGTGAATCATTCACCGGCCTGATGGCCTGTGAATAAAAACTGTCCTTTAATCTGGTGGTTCTTGATTTCACACTTCTGTAGCATCTGCCTGAAGGCAGAAGTGTGAACAGTCTATGCTGAGGGTGGCTATTGTCTCTAATGATGCTACGGGCTTTCCTGATGACTCTAGGGTGATAGTTGTCCTCCAGTGATGGTAGAGCGGCTCCAATAATGATTTGGGCAATTCTCACCACCCGTTCTTTGCAGTTGATGTTGCTGGTGAGAATACTCTCAATAGTGCTTCTGTAGAAGTTTTAAAAAATTCTGGTTGCCATTCCAAATTTCCTCAGCCTTCTTAGGAAATACAAACGCTGTTGAGACCAGCTTATTGATGTTGTGAGACCAAGTGAGGTCATCCCTCAAGTGAACACCAAGATATTTAAATGTCTTCACTCTCTCCACCTCCTTCTCTCCAATATGCAGTGGTGTGTGTTATTTTTGTTTCTTCCGTGGGTCTACAATCATCTCCTTGGTTTTGTCAGCATTTAGGGGGAGATTATTGTCCTGACACTAAACTCACCACCTCTCTCCTATATGCTGTCTCATCACTACCAGTAATCACTCCAGTGACCATTGTATCATCAGCAAATTTGATGATACTGGTGTTGCTCTGTGATGCAGTACAGTCAGAAGTAAAGAGGGTATAAAGCAGGGGACTAAACACGCAACCTTGAGGAGTCCCTGTGTTGAGAATTTGTACAGCAGAGGAGCGGCCCCCAATCTGAACTGACTGTAGTCTACCTGTACTTGTTTCTGTAGTTGTGATAGATGTAATTAACTAATTACTTTTCTCAGTCTGGGACCCATCAGGATGAGAATAAATATGCAAATGTTATTTATCCAAACCAGAGAGGAATGAACAATGGAGAGGATGACTGGAATGTTTCCTTATTCAACTAAAAATCATGAATCACATCTAATCTTGAGTAACACTTCCATGACTTAACTGTCAATAAATGTTTTTTTTTTATCCCCAGTGCTTCCAACAGGCATTTCTTGCTCTGCCCCATGTGCAAGAAGACACAGGCAAGCCTCTCAGTGCATCTGACTAGGGTGTGCATGAAGAGGTCTTCGAAGAAGGACATCCATGAAGTAGTGAAGAAGGCGAAGCAGGATTCGCTTGAAGTTCTGCAGTGTGGCAGGGTGTTTAGCTACAGGCACCTGCGAGAGATTATGGATGATGCTAATCCAACTAGCAGGTTGGTGGAAAAACTCTTAAGTCTTTTACACATCTCACGTCGTTTCTTCTGTATGACATTTACCAACAGTTTTTTTATTTACTTATTTATCTGAAAGGCTGATCCAGGAGCTGGAGCGTCGGCACATGGTGGTGACAGACACACCCTCCCCAGCAGTGGTGGCGCAGACCAGCAGTGTTCCTGTGGTGGCTGGTACAGTCACAGCCGGGCAGCGACCGGAGAGCACAGAGAGTGAGCAGTCGGAAGACATTGTCAGTGTCAGCAGCGGGCAGCTTGAAGAGACCTTTCAAGTGTGAGTATGAGTATCTCGGCTTTACAGCTTCATTGATATTCTTTGCTTTTGTTTGTGAGCCAATTGAATGTGCGATTTTATGACAAAATATATTTTCCCCATGGCAGTACCCGGGAGGTGCAGTGGACACAGACCTCCAGGCACATGATGCAGAAGAAGGGACTGTACAGGAAACATTCTCTGGACCATCCCCTCCTGAAGGGCTTCGCCACATACTTGGAGAAGGATCTCCTGAATGAAAATTTTAAGCAGGAGGTGAGGATTCCCTTAAAATGCACTTTAGCTTTATAGTAAGTAATATATTCATATTTTCATTCATGTTTTTTTCTTTTTAGGTGGAAAATGTCAGCAGGTTCATGTTTTATATGAACCCTCTGAAGCCTTCCCTGGAATTTGTCAGGGAGAGGGAGAAGGCCAGGCTCTTCTTTCGGGAGCTGAGTGAGGCCGGGCTGTCCGGGCAGACCAAGGTGAAATACCTGAAGAGCTTGAAGAGGTTGGTAGCATGTTTTGTATATTACATGTTTTGTAAAACCAATGCCAACTGAAACCAACCATGATGGAGAGAATAAAACCGCCATCAGTCCTACAGCCGAGTCCGAATCCTATGGATGAGACTTTTATGTTGCAGAGAATCAATATGTAAAAAGCATTTTCTCATATGAAAGGTAAACTTCAGTGTCTGGAGCTTATCCCAGAAGCTATGGAAACAAGGTGAGGAACAACCCAGGATGGGGGGCCAGCCCATTGCAGGGCACACTGACACTCACTCACACATGCACACCTATGGGCAATTCAGTAATTCCAATTAGCCTCAGCATGTCTTTGTACTGTGGGGGGAAACCAGAGTACCTAGAGGAAACCCCACGACAACATGGGGCGAACATGCAAACTCCACATGCATGTAACCCAGGGGGAGACTCAAACCTGGGTCCCAGAGGTATGAGGCAACAGTGCTAACCACTGCACCAACATGCCACCCCAGGAGACATTTAATAGTTATTTAATTAAGGCAACACCTTTTGAAAAGCATTCAGAATTGCAAGAATGTTTTTATTTTAGTTACAACTAGTAAGTAAACAGTCTAACATCACACAAAAAGGAATAAAAAATATCTAATCATTCATTTCATTACCTAAGACACTGTTAACGAGTCAAAAGACAGACCGAAAGCTATTGCATTTGTTATCACACACAAGTCGCATTGGAGGAATGCATTATTTTCGTGGATTTCCATTATCTCAAAAACTAGAACCAATTCAGCAAAATTTTTGATTTCAGCACCCTCAAAATACCCTAAATCCATTCAAAAAACCTTGGCACCTGAATTTTTTTTTTGTAGACCTGTGTAATATATGCTCACCTACAGCAATATGTAGTTGTCCTTCATCCAACTAGTTTTAGAACAACACATCAAAATGTTAGGCACATTGTAGAAAGAGTCTGTCCTCCTGTTACTGCCAGGACTTTTGTTTGATTGATGCAGTTTCACACCTACATATGACCTGGTTGAGAGATCCCGAATTTTTGGAGCTCATTGATGAACAGCTAGATTATTATTTTGAAATGAACACAAATCAAACATCTGCTTCAGTCCAGTGGGAAGCATTTTAAGCCTTTATAAGAGGATGAATGAGTAGCTATACAAATTATAAATACAAACATTGTCAAGTAGAAATGGTAGACCTTGAAAAGAAAATAAAGAAAATTGAATTTGAACTATACCAAAAAACTTCACCTGATCTTCTTCTGGAGCTGCACAAATTGAAGATGAAATATAACAAACTTTCATTGGAACGCGTAAAGAAAAGCTTGCTAAGACTCAAACAGACTTATTATGAAGGGGGGAGAGAGCGGGCAGGTTACTGGCTTGGCGTATTAAGCAGTTACAAACTGAAAGAGCCATAAATTCCATTCAGATGAAGGAGAGTGAGGTAACATCGGATCAGACTGAGATAAATGAGGTCTTTAGGAATTACTATCAGACCCTTTACAGCTCTGAATATTCGGAAAGTGCTGCAGTGAGAGAAAAAGCTTTTCTAGATGCTTTGGACTTTAAATCCACAGGTTCGGGCTTCATGGCATCTCTTGAAGAGGACCTAAAATCTGAGGAGCTGTCTGAGGCCATTACCAGTATGAAAGAAGGGAAGACCCCAGGGCCTGATGACATACCAATAGAGTTATATAAAATTTTCCATCATAAATTAATTGGCCCCCTTTTAGACATGTTCCTGGAATCCTTGGAAAATGGGGCTTTGTCTCCCTCTTTGAATACGGCGATAATAACTCTGCTGTTAAAACCCGGCAAGCCACCAACTGCTTGTGGTTCATATAGACCCATCTCTCTTCTGAATAATGATTTAAAGATTCTTTGCAAGGTGCTAGCAAAAAGATTAGAAATACATTTGCCTAGGCTTGTTAACATGGATCAAAATGGCTTTGTTTGGGGGAGGTAAGGATTGCATAATATTCGTAGAGTATTAAATATATTACATGAGAAATCGAATACTTGTGATAATCAGTGGTGGAGGAAGTACTGAAGCTTAGTACTTAAGTAAAAGTACAAATATTGTGCAAAATATGTACTCAAGTAAAAGTAGAAGTGCTACATCAACAATCTTACTTAAGTGAAAGTACTAAGTACTTACTTTTAAATTTACTTTAAAGTATTTTTTTAAGTAAAAGTACTCACCAATGGTTTATCTCGACGTCTCGGGTGTGCCATTTTGTAAAAGAATAGTAGATATACTGACTTACGCCTCTACCGATGTCATTGCTCGTAACAATTACAAGGAACTATACAGTATATGTGTATTGGAAAGTTTGGTGTGCTTATTGTGCGTGCACTCTGCAATACTGTCTGTACCCTAACTTAGAATTACAGTATGTGGATGACAAGTTATCTACTAGGTATCACCCACTAATATACCATTAAGATAAACCATGTTGAATGGGTCCATGTTGAATGTCTCATCTTCTTTAAATCAAGCCAGTCTACCAGCTCGTGCTGCTAATTGACGCACGCTCTGCCATCATTGGAGCTAATAAAGCCACCTGATTGGTAGGAAATGGCAAGCAACGGCAGAATGCAATAGGCTAACTATTTTTTCATGCAAGATTTTAAGGAAATTGTGTTCATGAAATGTAACGACTAACGGCATAAATTGTAGAAATGTAGTGGAGTAGAAAGTACAGATAATTGCCGCAAAATGTAATGGAGTAAAATAAAAAGTATGCATTATTATTTTTACTTAAGTGAAGTACAGATATGTAAAAATGTACTTAAGTACAGTAACAAAGTACAAATACTTTGTTACATTCCACCACTGGTAATAATGCATTTCTGTCATTAGACGCTGAAAAAGTGTTTGATAGGATTGAGTGCAGTACCTGTTTAAAACTATGGAAAGAATGGGGTTTGGGGATGGGTTTTTGAAATGGGTACGGATCCTGTATACTAACCCTTCAGCTGAGATAATAACAAATGGAATAATATCTGCCCCTTTCAGACTCCACAGGGGAACACGCCAGGGCTGCCCGCTCTCTCCCTTACTTTTTACCCTAGCGACGGAGCCACTGGCTATGGCAACCCGTAACATATACACATTTCAGGTATTACAATTGGCCCTTCAGAACATCGTATCTCACTATATGCAGATGATATTGTTATATTCCTTTCCAATTTAAAACAATCTATCCCAGCATTGCTAAATTTGATTGAAACATTTGGAGAATTCTCAGGCTATAAAATTAATAATTCTAAATCTGTGTTGATGTTCCTTCATAAAGCGGAAAGGCTTCTCCTCCCAGTTCAGACACCCTTTAGAATTTCACAAGACGGTTTCATTTATCTTGGGATTGAAATTACACCAACTGTTAATGAAATTGTATCAGCTAATTTTAAGCCTGTATCAGATTCAATAATTGGTCTGCTGAACAGGTGGACAAAACTCCCCATCTCTCTGATTGGCCGTGTTAATATATTATAAATGTCAATTCTGCCTAAATTGTTATACCTCTTCCAATCCATCCCACTTCCTCCACATTCCTCTTTTTTTGTCCTAATGAAATTTTTTTTTACAAACTTTATTTGGAACAACAAGCGCCCTCGCCTCAGACTTTCCTTGCTTTACTTGCCCTATGATAGAGGGGGGTTAAACCTACCCAACCTGAAATGGTACTACTGGGCGGCTCAAATTAGAGCAGCAATGTTTTACTTTGAGAAGGATTACCCTCCAACCTGGGTATCTATAGGCTCATTCTATTTCAATTCCTTTGAATTTATATCTTTATTCAGCAAATGTTAAAAAGTTGATTAAGTGCACAAAAAATCCATATACCAGAAATACTATAAGGGTTTGGTTTGAGGCACTTACTCATTTAGGTGAATTACCACGACTTTCATGCTTTTCACTTTTGGTAATGAAAATTTCCATCCTGGTAGGGTAGATCCAGGTTTTAAAATCTGGTCGACTCAAGGTATTAGCAAGGTGCCTGATCTCTATAATGAAGGAAAATTCATGTCCTTTGAAGGAATTAGGACAAGGTTTAGAATTCCGCAAAAACACTTTTTCAAATATTTGCAATTACGTAGCTTCATTCAATCAAGGCAAGGCCAAAGCCTGGTTGAGCCTCCTCTTTCTACTTTGGAAAATATTACACTTAAATGTTTGAAAGGTAGAGGTCAAATATCTCTATTATATAAACAATTTGTAGCTAATTCTAAAGAATCATTTCATGACAAGTTCTTGGTATCATTGGAAAGGTCGTATCAAGCCCTTTTTGTGCTATTTTTGTAAAAATCCAACAACTTTGAATTTTTTTGTGACATACCTACATAGTTTATTTTATATCGGGTTATAATAGAAAACTCGAACGTTGTATTAATCTTTATGACAAAGTTTAAAAATAAAAATTGTTTGGAAAAAAAAGTTTCACTTATAGTAATGTTTTTTCAAAGCATAACGTTAGACCTTCTTATGCATTAACATTAGCCTAATAGTAATAAACCACACAGGCTAAATGGCGTATTAATTTCAGAAAGGCACAGTTTATTCATGATAAAATGAGAATGAGAACATAGAGAGTTAATCTCCTTGGAAAATAACCATGATCGATTTTACCTCACCAAATAAGCCTGGTTTAAATAGAGAACTTAGCTTATCTTGCTAGTTAAAGTGACGAACGTTGACTATACCGGCCTCAGAAGGACAATGGTACGTAATTCAACTTATAAAGACGTCAGCTTGCATTAGTAGATGAAACACTTAAACGAATAAATGAAGGTTGTAAAATAACGCATTTTCAACAGGCTAGACTTCTGCTGACTACTTACTTTGACCAATGCACGACAAACAGTACCATGACAGACGAACACAACGAACATGTCACTCAATGAGAATGAATGACGCAACCGACTGGCTGCTTCTAGCGCCGAGGTGATTTAAATGGTACGGTCCACATTAGGGGTGTCTGGAATTGTTTTACATTGAGGTGAGGTTAGCTTTTTCTTTTCTTTTTTTTTTTTTACAACAAAAGAAAAACGTTAAGACCCCCCCAAACTGCTATTTTTGTCTCTTTGGGGGGGGGGGGGGGGGGTCTGGATCTTGATCGGGGGTACGTACCCCCCAGTACCCCCCGTAATTCGAACCATGCGTGACAGTATAACCAATCAGAAGCATCGAATAGTTTCAAACGTTCGTCTGTGGAAATAGCAAAAGAGGATGTTTTATATAAAAAAAACATGAAAAGCAATAAAAACACTTATTAAAGATATCAGCAAGGTTTAGCATACAATCTTATGATGTAACTAAAATTGTAATCATGAATATTTCCATAAGTAACTGTAATTTAATTACACTTTTTTCTTTAGTAACTGTAACGGATTACAATTACATTTTTTTTTGCATTTAAATTACAAAGCTCCGTCAAGATTACTCACGTTAACTCTTACAAACTCTGTAAACAAACTCTGCGCGACCGCTACAGTCTGGTTCAAATGTTCATTCAGTACGAACACACTTCAGAACTAAAACAGTCTCTGACATTCAGATAAAACGTCAAATCTGATATCAGCACCTTGCATTTCGCGGACAGAAGGCTGAATGTATCTGCTTCCAACAACAAGTCATTTCGTTCATAAAACGCATTTGCTGCAGCGATTTTACGAGGATCCGCAGACCATCTGTGACTCCTGGTATTAATCCATTGGAATTTTAACCTTGTATTCTACACGCAGGCTACTCAGTGTCTCTGATGTGAAGTACCGGGGAGAGTGGTATTCAGCGGCTGGGTAATATAGCCGACAACAGTAGGGAATAGGCGGCGCGATTTTTCATTGGCTAGGCTCAAATATATTCAAAATGTAATAAAAAACAGTGACACCAATGAGTACATGCAAACGTAAAAGTTTGAGCCCAGAAGCTATTTCTATTAAATTTAAATCACATTTTATTAAATTTAAATTACATTGAAATTACAGTTAAACGTAGTCACACGGGACTGCAAAATCAAAGCCGGCGCTCCACCTTCTGGTCATTGAAAGGTACTACACAGGCGCGCACCCTCCACGTAAACAAAATGCATTTCTTTCACTCACGAAATACATTTCGTCTACAAAGTGACGTTCTTCCATTCAGTTCCAGTGGAGATCTTGGAAGAGTAGTTTACGTGCATAAGCAGTTGTTTACGTGCATAAACAGTTGCTTACGTGTGTAAGTTCTAGAACCCAGAGTACACATTTGATCGTTGTTGGACGATCATCTCAGTTTGACATTTTCTGCAACACGCATTAACTGCAAACTTCTTTTAGTCACCAAAATGTGCAAGGTTAAGAGAGTAGTCTACCGTGTGGAGGTCTTTTATGAGCAGGGGGGCGTTACACGGTGTATCGAGTTCACCATCACAAAGGGCAGAAAAAGGTGCTTTGTCAAATATGACGCACCAAATGCCATCGTGAAAGCAGGGTCTGAGTGGAAGTTTGCTGGGCAGTACTTTGTGAGAAGTATTGTCCAGAATTTTCTCTCATTGGACCACACTCTGCATCAGTGCCTGGAAGCATGCAGCCCTCCTGCTCATGATGATTTATGCAGCCCAGCTGCAGAGACTGAGACAGGTAGGCCTACTGCATCACCTGTAGATCACACACCTTTCCACTGAGTGACTAGCCTGTGCCCATGGGCTAAGCTGAGGAAGGAGGTAAAAAAAAGTGGAACAAATGCCTGTACTCACCATGCAGTATTGTTTTCAGGTGTGGGACCTGAGGCAGACAGTAAGGGAGACGCCACTGAAGCTGTGGGTAACAGACGTGAGAGTTCTGTCCTCGTTGAGGTCCCAGAGACCAGCATCAAGGTACTGAGTTTAATCTTAAGGGGGCAGTTTCCCAGACAGGGTTTAAATTAAGTCAGGGGCTGCCCTTAAATCTGGAATAGTTAATCATGGTTTTAAAAATGATTAATTACTGATTACTGCACTATGACTTGTAGTAGACAAGATCAATTTAAAATCACCTATACTAGTCTGAATTAGCTGAACTGAGGTTGTCTTTAAATGCAATTTATAGGCAAATGAAGAACCCGATCAGTTGGATGATTCACCGCCTGGAATAACGGAGAGCCAGCCAATGTTGGAGAACATCTCAACTGACGACCATCCGGAGGGTTCAGATGAGGTGTCACACACATCTACCTCAAGTATGTGAGAACATTTCACTTTGCCTTTTCTTTCTCTACTTTAAAACTTTCATTTACTTCTGTGTCATCTGACATGAAATATCTCTTCATGCAATCTGCATTTATTTGACCATACATATGGACTTTTCTTGTTTCAAGGACAAAATGATGTGGACAGTACTCAAGACCTGCAAGTTGATTCACCGCTCACATCTGCAGGAGCAAGGGTGGCAGTGTCAGCCAGTACTGCTCACCAAAGACTCTCTCTCCAGGAAAGGCTGGCAATTGAATTTTATGAGCAAAAGCTAAAGTATCTGCAGGAAGAGCATGATATTAAAATGAAGATTCTTCAGTTACAATTGGAAATGCTGATGGAGAGAAAGATGCAACCGTCTCAGATGTCTCATCAGTACCAGAAACAAAATAAATAAATATTGTCGTCTTAACTCAGGTTGGATGTTATGGCTGTTTCTGTATCATATCAGATAAAATGTACACTTCTGCTTTTAAATTGTATTTGCTCATTGAATAAGAAAATTTATCTGATCCGAGTAGAACGATGAAAGTGTAAATAAAGTCAACAATGTGGCACAATGCAAAAGCATCTCTGTATGCAAGTCCATCTCTATAGTCTGTTGTAAATGGTGGAACATCTGCATTGTTGTCCTCTTCTCTTGGAGGATCTGGGCATCCATGCATTTCAGACATTTGTGAAGGACAGCTGTTGCAGTGATGACAGTGCAACAGCTTCTTAATTTGAACCAAAGTGCTTTCCCGAGGCACTGACATTGACTCTTCCAAACACCAAACGTGCTCTACTAGACTGCTAGTGTGCATGAGCCTGGTTGTAGTGACATCACTCAGCTGTTGGGTGAGAGCATGATGTAAACACAAAATTCTTCTGAGCATACGCACTGTCGTCAAGCAATATTCCATTATGCTCTCCTCTTTCAAGCTGAGTATACAGAAATGATTTAATGGAAATTCACAAATCATGAGTTGCATCTTTCCAATGTTCAAGGATGTTTGAAAACTGTAACTTTGATGTGCGTACACCTTGCGCAATTATGGAAAAAAGTTTTTGCGGTTCCTATATTCCTCAGCATCTGGAGTAGAGGTATATTTTATGGGAAGATGAGTTCCGCCTGTGTTTTGTACTTAATCTGAGCTGTAGGGTCAGAGAAGATTATGTAATGTGCTCTTAATTCACATATTGCCCTGTATACTTTGTGAATGACACTACACCAGTACCCAGTCTCTTGGTGAAAAGTGCCACACGCTAAAAACCTTAAAGTTATAAGTACCTGGACACAAGCCGGAACAGATTTTCCTCTTTGGATCATAGATGGAAGCCTGGCCTCCAAAAGAGAAATGATCTCCATTACATTTTCTTTATGCCTTCAAAAATGATTTTGAAAATTACATTCATGAAAATGTTGCAATGGGTCATTTCTGTCAGCAAGAACTTGTCTATCTGGTGGTTGTCACGACAGAACACTCAGAGGGAGTGGGGAGAGTCGGGCGGAGCGGAGCTGTAACAAAGACAAGGGTGAGAATCGCTCGGAAGTGGCATGACCAACAATAAGTTTAAGTAGTTGGGTAGGCGTGGTGCTAATTAATTGCAGCCGAGCCGTCAGCCGTCATGACAGTGGTACTCGTTGATCTTAACTGACATAGGTTAAAAAATCCATGTGTCTTTTCTGACAAGCAGCATTAATCTGAAGTTAAACCTGCCTCCTTGGAGGCTTAATTTAAGGCATCATTTACTCCTGCAGTCACTCTAATCTTCCATCAGGAAATTGGCTCAATTAGTTCAGGGCCAAAACCGTTTCAATCCTTGACTGAGAAAGCATACTTCAGTTATTCTGGATTAAAAGACCTTTTTATTCTAGGACTAGCTTAGTCTCTGTCTGGTAAACCGGCCCAACGAGTTTAATGCTTGCTGGACTAATTTGTTTCAGAGTCATTAGGAGTTATTGCAGTTCAGTTCAATTCAATTTTATTTATATAGCGCTTTTAACAACAGTCATTGTCACAAAGCACTTTACGTTTAACCGGCCAGAACCCCAGCAAGCAAGCCTGAGGCGACAGTGGCAAGGATTAACTCCCTCTAGCAGGAAGAAATCTTGAGAAGAACCTAGACTCGGAAGGGGACCCCATCCTCCTCTGGGCGACCGGGGAGCATGAAAGGCGAGTCTAATGACTTGTCCACCCTGTCTGAAATCCTCAACCATAGTCCCCTTACCAAAAAAATCATCCGTAACCTGCCTGAATGACTACCGGCCAGTAGCCCTCACCCCAGTCCTGATGAAGTGCTTTGAAAGACTGGTCCGGAGTCATATCATGTCCTTTATCCCTCCCACCTTTGATGCCTACAGAGCAAATAGGTCTACGGAGGATGCGGTAGCTGTTGCTCTTCATGCTACCCTGTCCCATCTGGAGCATCAGGGGAACTACGCACGTCTCCTCTTTATTGACTTTAGCTCTGCTTTTAACACCATCCTCCCCCACACACTGGTGTGCAAACTGTCACACCTGGGACTCCCCTTCTCCACCTGTCTGTGGATTAAGGACTTCCTGACAGACCGTAAACAAAGGGTTAGGGTGGGCCCCCATATCTCCTCAGCAATCACTGGCAGCACTGGCTCCCCCCAGGGCTGCGTGCTGAGCCCCCTGCTCTTCACGTTGTACACACACGACTGTGCTCCCGCCCACAACAGCAACACCTTTGTTAAATTTGCAGATGACACCACTGTGGTGGGGCTCATCTCTGGGGGAGAGGAGTCTGCTTACAGGCACGAAGTGGCGCGGCTGACATCGTGGTGCACTGACAACAACCTGCTCCTGAACACAGCAAAGACCAAGGAAATTGTTGTGGATTTCAGGAAAAAGAAAACAGACACCAAACCACTTTACATCAATGGGGACTGTGTGGAGAGGGTGTTGGACTTCCGCTTCCTGGGTGTTCGTATCACTGACGACCTGTCCTGGGGCGCAAACTCAACAGAACTGGCAAAGAAGGCCCAGCAGAGACTTTACTTTCTGAGAGTCCTCAGGAAAAACAACATCTCTCAAAAACTGCTGGTGTCCTTCTATCGCTGTTCCATTGAGAGCATCCTGTGCTACTGCCTCTGCGCGTGGTTTTCCAGCTGTACACTAGCACAGAGAAAAACATTACAGAGGATCGTAAGAACCGCCCAGCAGATCATCGGCTGTCATTTACCCACTCTAGAAGAACTGCACAACTCACGCTTCCTCAGCAGAGCGAAAAACATTTTAAAAGACCCCTCACACCCTGCTCATGATCTGTTCCAACTGCTGCCATCAGGCAAAAGATATAGGAGCATAGAGAGATGGAGAATGCCGCTTTTGTCAAAATGACAGGTTGGGTCAAAGGTCACAAAGGTCAAATAAATCAAAAAGTGACAGGTGGGGGCTGCAAGCCGGGTGACGTCATGAGGTAGTGGGAGGGGGGGCTATTTTTTTTTGGCTGTGAGCCAGTTGAGCGATTTGAGCGTTGGGATAGGGGTTTATTTGTATATAGTTTATTTATTTATTATAATTATTATTATTTAATTATTTATTATTATTTAATTATTTATTATAATGTAATTATTATTATTTTAATTTGAGGAGAGTGCTTATGAGTGTGTTGTTTTGTCTGCATCCACCGGGTGCCGAGCAGGGGACTGAGCAGGGGGGGTTGGTGCGTTAAGGTCCCAAACACTGGGTTTGAGTGGGGGTGGGTTACCTGATGGAGTGTGAGCGTACGCTGTACCACCGTGGTAAGGTCCGTGGCTTTGGAGAATCTGTAGAAAAGGGCTCGGAGAGAGCGATGCTGTGTCTGGTGCGGTACCGTGGTAAGGTCCCGTGGCTTTGGATAATCCGCAAAGGACTCGGAGAGAGCGATGCCGGAGAGCTGAGAGTTGTGCTGCGCGAGACTGAAAGAAACCCTGTGAGAATGAACAAGTTGGAGCTAAGAATGAGAGGAGGGTCTGGGTCTGACGTCCAGTAAAAAATGCTTAGCAGTAGTTTGGGTGTGTGTGTGTGTGCGTGAAAGCCGACACCCCCCTGCAGCAGTAGCAGTTTGGCCTTGTGTTTTTCCTCATGCAACCTATGTACATCCCGATAGGTCAAATCCCGGTCAAACTGTAATTTGGGCCACAGATCAAGTTTGACATTTTGTATTTCAGTAAATTTTGTTTGAAGTTTTGTCTTTTCCCCCCGACTCCCCGCCACACATCAAGTTTGACATTTTGTATTTCAGTAAATTTTGTCTTTTCCCCCCGACTCCCCCCATACCGTCTGCGCAGTTAAAACGTACATCGAAATAGACAACAGATAAAACTTGACAGGACGTATATTTCTCCTTAAATAAATCCTAAAAAGTAAGCAACCGCTGAAATTTTTATTACCTTGAGCAGGGTTTCCCTCCTTTGGTAAAGAGACACAAGTACCCCACACCCAGTATCATCAAGGCCTTACCATGCGTGCCACGCCCCCCACCATCAGGCCGTGGAGAATATAGGGAGCTTTGCGCTGTAGGGCCAACACTAATTTTTTAAGAAACACAGACATGTCTGGCACTATGGAAATGAACGATTCAGCCTCAACACCACCTAAGATTCAGCAGGAGCAGGAGGAGGCTGTTATGCAGCCTCCAGGGGCTCCCAAGAAGAAGACTCCTACGAGGCGTAGACGGGTACTTTTGATGCAGCCGTCTGGAGACCTGAGAGTTACCTGGGAGCTGCCCAACGGGGATAAAGTGGTCTGCCTCTTTGACAATGTTGCGGAGGAACTACGCATCTTTCAGGTCACCGGAGATGCCGCAGACCCGGGGAAAGATGACCCGCATCTGGCATGTTTTTCTGAAACGGAATGGGGAAACTTGAAGACTGTCGTTATCCCGATGATGAAGGAGAGCACCGACCCCGACTTTGAGACAGAGACTGCTAGAATGGAGATGCACTATAGAGATGCTGACACTGGTAAACAACGGAGCACCTTTATGAAGTGGGACGCGACCGGGGAGCTGGACAAGAGAATGCTGAATATATGGCAGCTGCCTAAATGCGACTGTTGTGGAATGAGAATTCCGTTCATGATTTGGATGCGGCTGATTGAAGAAAAGAGCGATTACTTCCAAGCGCTGTTCAAGGAGAGTCGGGTACGTAAGGAGATGCAAAAACCTACGCCCTAAGGATCACCCCCCTCCCCTCACCCTCCGCCTGTATATAACTGGACACCTTTACAACCCCCTTTCACAAACATCATCATCATCATCATGGCAGCAGCAGCAAATTACAGCGACAAAGTGTTCTCCGACGACGACGACGAAAGCGGGGAGAATGAGGCCTTTTCACCCCCTTCACCAGCAGCATCACAGGCCTCTGATGCCGGAGAGCTCCCTCCGACCCCTCCACCGACACCGGCCTCTGTTCCTGGAGAGGTCCCTCCGACCCCTGAGATCTGCACGCTTCTCTCCAGACCGGCTTTGTGCATAGGGATGCTCAGCTGCATAAAAGCCATGATAGTGGGCCTTTTAGCCTCAGTCATCAGGAAGCATCAACAGAAAAACTGCTACGGCTGCGAGGTGGATCATCCCAGTCAAAGACAGCACCCTTGCCTGTTTCCCGCCGGCAGGAATTACTTTTACATACACTTTGACTCTGTGCTGAGTGACCTGTGGACCAGCCGGCTGACACCCGCCTTGATTCACGTTCTGACGACCCTGGGCATCCAAGCTTCCATCGGCAGGTTGGAGGGGACCGTGGAAGCTATCCTGTATGATCTACGCGAGGCCCGCGACGGAATGCTGGAAATCACTCGCCTGGAACAGGATCTGTTTGAACAGACCCCCGCGCTTAAGCAGATCCTGGAAGAAGAGTTTCTGAGTCGTTGGGAGGCCCAAGACTAAAACAAAACGCAATTTGTAATGGGGAACGGTATCGGCAGCGTTTTACGGCGGTTTATGTTAAATGTTTTTTTAGAAAAAGTTAGCCCACTGTTGTTGCATGCTATCGATAAAAAGAAAAGCGATTGTCGGGATGATTATACTTGTTGCTGCTTTCATAGACTGATATTTGAGATTGCTCAAGTCGGAGAACATTATCAGCGGGCAGTGGTGTAAAGTACTTGAGTAAATGGACTTCGTTACTGTACTTAAGTATTTTTTTGGCTACTTTGTACTTGTACTGAGTATCAAAAATATAAGCAACTTTTACTCTCTACTCCACTACATTTGTGACTGAATATATGTACTCTTTACTCCACTACATTTGAACGGACGCTTACCGTTACTCGCTACATTGTGATTGCGTGCGACAAGTCAGGATCTTTATCTACCACGGCTAATTTCTTCAAGTATGTCTGGCTGCAGCCTGCAGGAGGGCGGGGTTGGACATCCAACCCCGCCCACATCCAACCCGGCCCATTCGTACCGCGAAAGCCACGCCCTTGTCCAACACGTCTTAAAGCGGAAGCCAACGCGAACTCGCAGAACGGAATCGTTGTAGTACCTGTTATGTCATTAAGTTAAAAATCTTTAGTATCCCAGTGTAATAACAGTGCTATCTATTATTTATTATTTTGTTTGTTAATGTTTCTGCTAGACACACTATTGACTGTCAATTACTGCACAAAGATTTTACTGTGGGACCCGCATGGTTGTTTGTGGTTGTTTTGCTGCTGGTTAACCGTTTCCATCAGTTAGCTGACTATCTAGCCGACTCACTACCAAAACTATGGTAACTAGGTAAAGACCTTCTTGCTGATAATATAGCTTCCATGTAGTTAACAAGACTTGACACTTAAAGACTTTGTGCGTCATCAGATATTACTGTCTGCTCAAACGACTGTTCAGCTTGCTTCCTATGGGTTACTAGTTATTAGCTAGTTAGCAAAGCCACTGTGGTAGCATCCATTAAGGCTGTGCGATATAGCAAAAATATTTTTATCATGATCATATCAAACGATATTGATAATTATCATGGTGTAATTCAAGTCATTATTTTATTACTAGGAGTGCTCCATTTTTGCTTGAAATACCCTTAAGAATTGCCCTTAAGAATTGCCCTTAAGACACCATTAAAGTCAGCTCTGAATTAGTTTTTTTATTAGTTTTTTTATTGTTTTACCTTTTTTTTGAACATTTGAGTTTTACATTGTATGCCCTTGTAATAACGTTTTTAAAACTATATTTTTCACAAAATGTGTACCCTTGTATTAGCGTTTTTAAACTATATCTTTCACAAAGAAAATGTATACCAGCATTTTGAAAATGTATCTTTCACTAAAATGTATGCCCTTGCAATAAAATTGAGTTGAACAACATTGCAATAGTCTTTGTATATACATGTTCAGCAGGGTGGCCGAGTGGTTAAGGCGTTGGACTTAAGATCCAATGGATCTTAAACATTCACCCCAGCTAAAACTCTTTTCTAAACTCTACACATATGGGGAAAAAAACACACAATTTCATTAATGTGTTCACTCACCCCCCTCCCCAGACAGCTATAAAACGCCGCATCCCTGCTCTCACCCCCCACACTCTCGCTGTGTGAAAAGCATGTCTGTTGCCAAGACTACAGCTCGTGTCTTGAGCCGTTCGTACTATGACCCCAGCCAGCCGGGGTCATACGGGGGTGTCTCCAGACTGCAGAGAGCCGTGGAGGATGATACTGGGAAAAAAGTGGCTACCGATGATATCAGAGAGTGGCTGTCTATGCAAGACAGTTATACTTTACATAAGCCGGCTAAAAAGAATTTCCCCAGGAACAGAGTGTTTGTACCGAGAGCCATGTATCAGTGGCAGGCCGATTTATGCGACATGCAAGGGCTGGCCACGTACAACGACGGGTTAAAATACCTCCTTACGGTGATTGATGTTTTTTCTAAAAAGGCCTACGCGCGTGCCATAAGAAACAAGACGGGGGTGGTCGTAACGGAGGCCTTTGATTCTATTTTAACTGAGGGGGGTGTGCCCCTCAAGTTACAGACGGATGCCGGTAAGGAGTTTTTAAATGGGACTTTTCAGAAACTTTTAAAAAGTCATAAAATCACCCATTTCACCACGGGTAGTGAACTTAAAGCTTCAGTCGTAGAGAGATTTAACCGAACGTTAAAAGAGAGGATGTACAGGTACTTTACGGCTAAAAACACTCGACAATACGTGGATGTGTTGGACGATCTAATAAAGGGGTACAACCAGTCATTTCACAGCGCTATTAAAATGAAACCTTTCGAGGTCACGACCGATAATGCTCATCTAGTATTTGATAATCTATACGGTCCTCTGAAGAAGAAGAAAAGCAGACGGCCACGTTTTAAGTTTAACATAGGGGACACTGTGAGAGTCTCCAAGCACAGTCAGATATTTGACAAAAAGTACGAGCAGACATTTACTGACGAGTACTTTGTCATATGCGAACGTGTACCCAGATCCCCGCCGGTGTATAAATTGAGGGACGTGCGCGGTGAAATACTCAAAGGGACATTCTATGAAGCTGAGCTGCAGAAAGTCAAAATATCTCCGAAACGCGCGTTCAAGGTCGAGAAGGTTATAGGCTCAAAGACCGACGAAAAGGGGAAAAAGTGGATTTTAGTACGTTGGCAGGGTTGGCCCTCGAGGTTTGATTCGTGGATACCGCGGTCGGACTTGATACGGATTTAATTTTTTATTTTTAAAAAGAAAAGGGGAAAAAATGGAGGATCGCCCCTCTTTTTACCTCACGCTACCGTCAAACTCTTGTCTCTCCATCTTCCCCGATAACCAGAGTTCGGATTACACCGTGATGCTCTCGCGACCTATAGAGCTACGGGGGCCTTACGAAGTAGGACTGGCTGAAATCATGTATTGTTACACGTGGCGAAATATTACACACCCCGAAAATACTTTTGAATTGCGGGATACGGAGGTGCAGGCAAGAAGAGACGCCGATCCTCTAGTGGATTTGCCTTACCTGTACCCTCGGAAAATTAAAGTCGGATATTATGAATCCGTTTCACAGATTGTGTCAGAAATCAACGCTTCGTTAAAAAAATTAGGTACGGAAGTTTTCTTTGCATACAACGAGATTAAGCAAAGGGTTAATATAACCGGAAATCAGAAATACAAGATCAAATTTAAACCTACTTTGGCCTACATGCTGGGCTTTGAGCCGGGTGGCTGGTATAACGTAGGAGGTACCATGCCAACCTCACCCTACCCGTCCGACATTCACGCGGGATTCTATAATATGTACGTCTACTGTAACATCGTGGATCCGCAGCACGTGGGGGAATTTGTAGTGCCGCTCCTGAGAACCGTTAAAATAGACGGTGGGTTCGGCGACGTAGTCACTTTGCCGTTCCACAAGCTGCACTACGTACCGGTGAACAAGCAGAGCCTCCAGAATTTGCATATTGAGATAAAGAACGATCAGAATACTCTGATTAATTTCTCCTACGGAAAAACGATCGTCAAGCTGCACTTTCGCCCAGTGCCAAAGATCCCCGTTTAAAAAAAAAAAGAGAGAAAGCGGAGGGGGTGGGAGAGCATGGCGTACCACAATTCGCAGAGATTTATTCAGTATTACACCAGTCAGGCGGGACATGGGCTCCCCGGTTTTGCGGGGAGCCCGTGATGTACGGGCGTGGGTTGGGCTCCATGCTCAGTAGGGCTTTTAGATTCGTTTTACCCTTTCTTAAGCGTGGAGTTGATTTAGCGAAACCTCATTTGAAATCGGCGGCCAAAGGAATAGCTTCGGATCTCGCCAGCTCTGTAATCAGCGGCCGTTTTACAAACACCGGTGACCCCAAGCAGGAAGGCTCTGGTCTGCTGTTGCTATCTCAGAGGGGTAGGAAGAGAGCCCCAGCGCCTTTACCCAGGCAGCACGGTCATAAAAAAAAACCTCGCAGCAGCAGAGCTGTCAGGATTCCCAAGTCTCGACCTTCAAAGAGAAACAGGAAACCCCCCGGGGACATATTTTAAGAAAAGAGCATAAGGAAGAATGGCTCTAGCTCACCGCCTCTCGGCCGAATGCACCAAATCTGAGCTGGACCTGTTTGCGGCCCCTATGACGCAATTATCCATAGATCAGACCAATTATGTAGAAATCAACCCATTAAATTCCATTACCGATCAGGATGTTTTGGATTGCCTAATACCGGGGTCGGGTAATTTCTATCTGGACCTCAACTCTACACTGCTATATCTAAGGCTCAAGATCGTTAGGGCGGACGGCGCCCCCCTGGTTGACGCTGACCCCTGCGGTATTATACAGTACCCGCTAAACTGTATATTCTCTCAGCTGGACGTGAGTCTAAACGACGTCCTGATCAGTTCCTCATCGGCCACGCACCCCTATAGGTCATTCATAGAGACCCTGCTCAATTTTTCTACGGATACGCTAGAGAGTCAGTTTTCGGCAGGGCTCTGGTACAAAGACGGCGGAGCCGACTTGGATAGCGTGGACATCACCCCCCAGGGCCCTAACGTGGGGTTGCAGAAGCGAGCTTCCTTCTGTAGAAACTCTCGGGAATTCTCTCTGATAGGCCCTATACACGCTGATATTTTTTTCAGCGAACGAATGCTGTTAAACAATGTGGATATACGCTTAAAGTTTGTAAAGGCTAAAAGCGATTTTAGTCTCATGTGTAGAAATGACGCCGATTATGAGCTGAAAATACTGAGGGCCAGCCTGTTTGTGAAAAAAGTGGACGTCTCCCCGGCGGTGTCACTGGGTCACTCGGCCGCTCTCATGAAAGCAAACGCCCTGTACCCTATAAGCAGGGTAGTCGTTAAAAATTACACGCTGCCCGCGCAGTCGCGGGTCTGCCCGCAGGACAATCTTTTCCTGGGCAACTTACCACGCTACATCGTTTTGGGGATCGTGGACCACGCCGCGTTCGTGGGCACGCGAAACAGAAACCCATTCAGGTTTCAGCATTGTGACCTGGAATTTCTGAGTCTCTCTGTAAATGGTCGACACATACCCAGCAAACCGTTCCAGCCCGATTTTAATGCGAGGCAGTCGGTCAGAGAGTTTTACAACCTTTTCCTGGCTACAAACAGGCATTTAAGGGATTCGGCGCTATGCATTAACCGTGAGGATTTTGAAAACGGATACTCACTATTTGCTCTCAATCTCTCCCGAGACGACGAGCTGGACGGCGGTGCCCTGTCACCCGTCATCAGCGGCACGTGCCGTCTGGATTTAAGGTTCAGAGCCCCGCTACCTCGAACAATGAGTCTCATCGTCTACGCCTGCTTCGACACCGTGATTGAAATAAACTCCAAGAGACAGGTTTTGGTGGACTTTTAATCATGAACACTCACCAGCTGGAATGCCTTTTACGACCCCTGCTGGGGGATGCTTTTGGAGGTGTGTGGCCTAGCGATTTATTACCCACCAGCGTACAGACGAGGCCCACTTTTCTGGTCGCAAACACGCACGACAGCAATAGAGAGGGTGAACACTGGATCGGGATAATTTTGGAGCCCCAAGAGGGGAAAGCCTCCTTCTTTGATTCTTACGGTTATCCCCCCGATTCCCCTTACTACCCTAAAAGTTTTATGCGCTTCTTGGGGAGGCACGCTAGCGAAATAAGGTATAATACGCGTCAAGTTCAACACGACTTTTCCTCCACGTGCGGGGCCCACGTCTCCTTTTTCCTCTACCAGCGCTTCAAGGGACTTTCATTTCAAGAGACTATGATGCTGTACTCTGATGACTTGAGGAAAAACGACGCTCTAGTATCCAAGTTTATCAAGAAATATTCAAACTGTATTAGCCGTGTTAATGCCGATAAACTTTCAAAGCCGCAAAATGTATGTTCCTTAAAACTATTTAAAGATTGTTATAGTTGTTAGATTATTTGTCGGGAAAAAAAAAAAACACAGTGACACCATTTATTCAATAAAATCAACATTTTATTAACCATCTTTTTTCGTTGTTACAGGCGTCTTTTTTTCACACGCATAAAACACTTAATCGCTGTAATCTATCCACGGAGAATAAGGGGTACCCTTTAAAGGCCATAAACGATATTCAGGGGAGGAATCACGTGGCGTGTGAGGGGTACCCACAAGCGGAGAGTCGTCCGTACTAAATTTTGCACGTCTCTTGCGCTTCTTTTTCACAGGAGGGGGCGAGGAGGGTGGCGGGGGACCCCTCGCCGTGGCGTTTCCAGCGCCGTAATCTTTAAGATGGCTTAGGGCTTTCCTAGCTTGAATGTTACCGACGGTCGTGAGGGGGATGTTTAATTCGGATATTACGTTTAAAAAGGGTTCCCAGCCTTTAGGATATCCGACGGCCTGGGATTTCGGCTGGGATAAAGTTTTCATCAAATCCAAAATATGGGAACCTTTAATGGGTCTATCTCTGATGATGAGTTCACCCGACTGGATCCAACGTACTGCCCCGTCGGAATCGAGCAGTTTCTGCATGATGTACCCCACGTTCTTTCTAGCCCTGGGCGCCACTTGCTGGACAACTTCCTGTACAGATTTGTCCCTAGTCGCGCCGCCGGGCTGTCTCTCCTCCTCCTCCTCCTCCCCCGGCACATCTCTCTTTTCCTCATCCGTTTTTTCTTTCCGCTCGGTAAGGATAATTTCTCGCCCCTGATTTTCCTCTTTTCGGACTAAATTCAGATACCTCTGTAGCAATTGGTTGTATCTCTTTACTTTTTCGTGCGAGTTCATACCCGGCTGATTTAATAAACCGTGCATCTGGGTTTCAAGTTCACCCAGGGCCGATTCCCCGATGGTGGTATGCGGGGTCGCCCTCTGGGTCAGCATACGGAGTTGTTGGGGGCTCAACAGGAACATTTTTTTTACCTCGCTCATGCCGGTGGTGGAAAAAACACACAAAAGCTAGTTAGCCGTCTTACTGGTGAACAGGCTTGTGATGAATGGCAGAGCCACTGACAGCAGCGGTAACAAAAATCCTCCTTTCTGAAGCACGGCCTTGCGTTTCCTCGCGACGCTGTTTTTCTTACAGGCGAAAAGCTTAATCAGCCTTTTCTGCTTCTTAAGCTTGTTAAATTGAGCTACGGATAAAGGTATACGGCCTCTTATTAGATTGAGACAGATTTCGGAGAGAGCCAAAATTATGTTATTAGATGGGTCCGAAAGAATCTTTTTACGTTTCACCCCCCTCATCCTCTGTAAAACTTTAAGGGTCGGCAGTTGTTTCCTGAGATGCTCGGACATGGCTCAGTAATGTTAAATCAATCAATCAATGGCTCGCTGGTAGAAAGAGGACGGGAAGCGTCCCCGGTAATAAACCGGTCCTGAGTCGGAACTCTTCTGGTCACGTGGCTCTTAAATCGACCAATAAATACCCGTGTGCGGGTCGAGTGGCCTCTTCATAGGCATCTAGAAAAAACTTTTTCTGCCAAGGAAACATTTGCTGAGCTAAAACTTTGATTTGCATTCTGTCCCGCACATTCTTAAACAGACAATAATAAGTAGTATTTAGGCCTATAGTCCTACTGTACTTGCCCTGGTGAAATACGTTCTGCACTAGGTATATGACCGAGATTTGACGGTGATGTCTGAATCTCGTGAACGCTTCTGCCACGAGTTTATTTTCGGACGCGCTGTCCATCAAATCATCGATGATTATCAAGGAGCCGGAGGGGAAACGCTCCTCATCTTCCCAGCTTTTAGGCAGCCCTTGTATAAATTCAATTTCGCTGATCCGATCACGCAATTCATCATAAAGCGGCTGATGGGAAGCGTAACACCACACAATTTTTTTAACGGGTCCCCCTATGAAACAGTGACTCTGATTTAACAGCAATTCTTTAGTAAAATAGGTTTTCCCCGAAGAACTCGCCCCGGCGATTATCGCCGTAAACGGCAATTCTAAACGGTGATCAAAGTCGACCTCTCTCACGCCGCTACCCATCATCTTCCAAAAAAAACACTGATGAGACGGTAAACACTACCCTATTGTTTTAAATCCTTTCCACACATACACACAGACACACACACAGACACACACACACACACAAACCCAAAATGCGTGTATAAAAGTTTTTATAAAATCTTGTGATAAATGTACAAAACATTTTCGTACACAAGTTACATTTTAAAACAAATGTACATCTTTGAAAAAAACTTTCACTTTAAAACATCTTACTTTCATGATACATTTTTAAAAAAACATCTTTGGAAAAACTTTCATTTTAAAAAACAAATGTACATCTTACTTTCATGATACATTTTAAAAAACTTTCATTTTAAAAAACAAATGTACATCTTACTTAAAAAACAAATGAACATCTTACTTTGAAAAAACTTTCATTTTAAAAAACATCTTACTATGAACATTTTAAAAAAAACATCTTTGGAAAAACTTTTCATTTTAAAACATCATACTATGAACATTTTTCATTTTAAAACAAATGAACATCTTTGGAAAAACTTTTCATTTTAAAACATCTTTGAACGTTTTTACATTTCAGTAACCAAAAGGCAGAGTTTCCCCGCTAGTCAACAATCTGCGTTTGTCGTAGACGACCCTGACCTTTTTGTCTAGAGGCCTATTAAACAGGCGAAAACTTTTCATGTCGCGTTCGATTTTGTTGTAGTGCGTCATTATAGGGGGATCATTCCTACATCCACCGATGTAGTTTTCAATCAATCCGATCATACTGTCAAGGTTTACCTTTTGACAGGTTTCATAATTTAGAGTTATACCCTTACATTTCAACTGTGTTTTCCCGTTGTTGAGTCGGTAACAGTAACTTTTTGGCCCCAGCGCACCCCACGAAGCAATGTATTCGTCGGGGGCTAATTCGGACGTGAGCTCCCCCAGGTAATTGCCTAAGGCCGGCTCATATTCACCCGGCCTGCTTATGTACACGATGCTGTCTGTGTCGTGATACAGCACCCTACGCCCCAATTTTTCCAGTTCTTTGTAAAGCGTCAGCCGCCCCCACATGGTAGTTTGGCACGCTATGAATATGTTGGTCTTTCCCGGCGGCACTTTGTAGGAAGACCTGTATCGCCAGCGGATGAGGGCGACCTCGTCGTTGACAAACGCGAAGCTGGAAATCTCGTACAGCTCCGAGCATAAAAAATTTAAAAACTCCCCCGGGTCAGACACTATACATGTCTGGAGCATGTTGTTCCTCTGCGCCAGTTTACCCCACAGAGAGTTAAGCAGAAGCTTGGCCACCTGCCTCTTGCCCCCGTTAGACACTATCTTATCGGGCTCCAATTGGATCTCCTCACGCTCGAGATAGTTTTTAATGTAGTCCCTGCGACCCGCGTCATCGGTCGCGTCGTCGGGGTAGCCCGAAGCCTGCTGCTTCACTTTGAGAAAGGTTTCAATGTATTCTCTAAACAGGTCGCCGCTGGTCTGGGGAAAATGCCACACTTCGTGCACCTTCACGACAGTATAGCCCCTGTCTAAAGCCAGATTGAGCTCAGCAGAGACCCACACGCCGGTCAGCGCACGCTCTGCGTCAGAATGGGGGCATGCCCCCTCTTGCCTGTTGTCGATCGCGCACGTCCTGCACAGTGTAAACACGAGTTTCCCATTTGGCAGTCTGCTGGGTAGGACGGGGAAAAACAGCTCGCACGGGGTGTTCACAGTGGCTTTGATCAGGCCAAAGTATTCATTCAGAGGTTTAAAATTTGAATGAATGATTTCCGGGTGCCCCACGGGGAATTCACATTTAGCCAGAGTGTACGGATACAGCGACGTGAAATCCACGTAGCGGACGCGCTCTTGCCCCGTGACGTCGTAACGCAGGCGAATCGCCGACGTCCGACCCCCAAACAGCGCTTCTCGCGGCCTAAGGGGGTCAGGGGGCTGAAAGTCTGACAGGAAACTCTGCACTTGTGGGTCGTGAGTTTTAGCGTGAGTCCATTCGTGTTCCCAGATGGATTCTACGTTCATATTAAACTCTTGGCGCAACACCTCGAGTTTTTCCCTTGTTTTAACGTACAGGGCACCGAAGCTCTCGCGGGTCAGGGGGCAGACATCGTGTTCATTGTTGCACTTAGGACAGCCGTGAAACTGGCAGCCTAGAAACTCGAAAGCCCATTTCTCTCCCTCTATCTCAGCGTATCCGTCTAGGTGAAAGCGCCCCACGCGCACTTCACCCCCGCGTAGCGCGTGTCGAATTTCTATGCCGCGCGTGCGGCCCACGAATTCCAGCCACTGGATCGAGACGTTGGAATAACTTTTGTATTGCCTCCTGTAATCCCAGACGTCCGGGATCGCGATCGTATCTCTGGGCAGGAAATTTGTCCTGTAAACCAGCATCGCGGCCGAAGCGATGGTCGCCGTGGAGAAGGGGTCGCAACCCGTGAGCGTTTCAAACTCCCGCAGGAAGTGCAAGCAGCCCTCTCTCAGAATCTCCACGTCGTTCTTACAGTAAGCGATCAGCTCTTTGTGAAAATTAAAGGTCTGGTGCTTTACACCGTCGTACCATCGATAAAACTTGTTGCGTTCTTTGCCGGGCATTTGATCGGGCCCATACTGATCAGGAGGGGGGTAGGGGCCCACGTAACTAAACTTTTCCATGTCTGTGAAATGATGCGGAAAATAGCCTTTTCGCACCTGAGTCGAGCACCCCATTGCATCGGGGATTTTTCTCAACGGCATGCTTAGAAAGCAGTGACTGTCGATGTACCTTTGCGCAAACACGCTGTCCAGGATGAGAATGATTTTATTCCCCTGTGACACCACACGCGGTTCCACTCCTTCCTTCACCATAGCGTTCAGTATTATGTAATTATCGAACGCCTTTCCATAGTGACTAATGAAACACGTCCCTGTATAGTAGGGCGTCCTGAAATGTCTGAGAAAGTGCAGCGCGCAGTCTGGCCCCTCGGCGGTCATTGTCTCATTCTGATCGGAGATGGCGCACACGTAAACCGGGATATGGGTACCCGAGCTCTGGGATGTTTCAAAGTCAAAAAACACATATTTGGGGGGCTTTTTACTGCCCTCGCCGCTTTGGGCGACCGATTTCCCTTTGTTAGATTTCTCTATTGGATTTAAATAGCAGAGATGTGGGGTGGATATGTCTGATTCTGCTGACTGCAACTTAGCGTCGCATATATTACATTTTTCTGTTTTACACGAGTGCGGTTTTGGGTTCTCGGGACTTTGGTAGTAGTTGAGCCCGCAAGCTTTGCATTTTTTGAACTTGTCACAGGGGCTAGCAATCTCCCCCCTAACGGGGCAGACCCTCGGCGTACGGTGACGCTCGAAGCACATGTTATTTAAGCATCTGAGATTACACCGCTCACACACTATCCCCGGTGTGATTTCACCTTCTCTACAATTAGTCTGACAGACGTTGCAAAATTTTTTGCAGCGATGAGAGTGAGGCGAGTCGTACCCTTTGAAACAGCTTGTGCAAACATAGCCGGCCCCTAAGAAGCCCTTGGCGCTTTTAATGCCGTAAAAATGCTGATTGTGTAAAAAGAAATACATCACCCGTCTACTGCCGGTAGGTGTGGCTGTCTGGTAAATTTGGAGATTGTTTGAATAAGGTTGTTGATAATACACCACTGCTTTGCAATCAATGATTTTCTCAAAATTGATTATGTCATTTAAACAGACAGCATGGTCGTGGGTGAAACCCGCTTTCTCCTGTAACTCCAGGCCGAGCTTTTCACCCTCGGCGTCAGTGAGGTTTCCGTGGAGCATATGCGCCAAGTTTATGGCGAAACACGCTCTGCTGTCGTTTTGTTTAATGATAAACATGTGTTTGGCTTTTTTAGAAATTATTTCTGAAGCTAACATGGTCTGTAGTTTACGTTTGTTTCCACCGCCGCCGCGTGGGATATTTATTACGTCTACTATTACTTCTAGGTTGGAATCGTTTAAAATCTCTTGATTAGACTGAACCAGGCGATCCAGCAGTTGTTGCAAGTCTGTCAGCTCCCCTTCCCCATACCGTACAATTTGCAACAGCTCGTCGTTTAAAAAGTCACCGCGCAGGGTGACCTGTATATAAGCTCCCCATGCGGCGTAAGGTATCGCCTCATTCACAATATTTTGAAACCCCTCGATTACATTTTCATAGTACTCTCGGAAATTGGCTTCGTTTCTAGGTTGCGGAATATTTAGAATCCGCCTAATCTGTACATTATTGAATCTGCGGCGATGCACGACCCCGTCAGGCTGGGGATCCACGTCACCAACACCACCGGCACCTTCCTGTTCAACATTTTCAAATTGTCCCAGTCCCAAGTCATTTTCAATCTCCTCAGCATCGAGAAGAAATTCTACGTCTGACAAGGCTTCCCACAATTCAGAATCCGCGGGGGACCACGCGACCTCGTCGTCGGGCAGCACCGCTTCTGCTTCAGAGCCCCTTTCATTTAACATGCTTATTAATGTCTCTAAGGACGGTAGGAAACAGGGCTCTTGGGCCCTGGATTCGCCAGACGCTGCGGGTGGCGAGTCGTGTTGATAAACCGCATCATTTTCATCATTATTAGTGTTGTTGATGATGTCTATTTCATTTAATAACGCTTCGGGTATAGGAGGGGTTTGCGAGTCGTGTTGATAAACCGCATCATTTTCATTATTACCGTTGTTGATGTTGTCCATTTCATTTAATAGTGCTTCGGGTATAGGAGGGGGTGTTGCTCCGTCCATACCTGCTGATTCAGGTCTTGCGTAGATTTTCTCTTGACCGGTCCGTGCCGTCTCTCTTGTACATAAAATAATAGAGAATACCTATTATTAGAATAAGTTATTTTTAATGAAATAAGTTATTTTTAATGAATAGCGTTTTTATCACACGTATAAAAGAAATAATATACTCACTATATGGAGTTTTCTAACCGCAGCGTCTCCCGTAGAGAAAAAAACAAACCCAAAATAGCTGAATCTCTAAAAATAAAATAATTATTTTAAGTTATTTTATTGTATGGTGTTTATCATAAAACACGCGTAAAAGAAATAATATACTCACTCTATGCAGGTCCCGTGTAGTTTTCTCTTTCCAGTAGGGCAAGGCCTTGATGATACTGGGTGTGGGGTACTTGTGTCTCTTTACCAAAGGAGGGAAACCCTGCTCGGCATACTAAAAATATCTGCGGTTGGTTACTTTTTAGGATTTATTTAAGGAGAAATATACGTCCTGTCAAGTTTTATCTGTTGTCTATTTCGATGTACGTTTTAACTGCGCAGACGGTATGGGGGGAGTCGGGGGGAAAAGACAAAATTTACTGAAATACAAAATGTCCAACTTGATGTGTGGCGGGGAGTCGGGGGAAAAGACAAAACTTCAAACAAAATTTACTGAAATACAAAATGTCAAACTTGATGTGTGGCCCAAATTACAGTTTGACCGGGATTTGACCTATCGGGATGTACATAGGTTGCATGAGGAAAAACACAAGGCCAAACTGCTACTGCTGCAGGGGGGTGTCGGCTTTCACGCACACACACACACACACACACACACACAAACTGCCGCTAAGCGTACATTGGAGGAGGATAGCGTCAGACCCAGACCCTCCTCCTCCTCTCATTCTTAGCTCCAACTTGTTCATTCTCACAGGGTTTCTTTCAGTCTCGAGCAGCACAACTCTCAGCTCTCCGGCATCGCTCTCTCCGAGTCCTTTGCGGATTATCCAAAGCCATGGGACCTTACCACGGTACCACACCAGACACAGCATCGCTCTCTCCGAGGCCTTTGCGCTATGCCCAAGTACACGCTCCGCTGGACCGACTGGGACCTTCCCAAGGTACCGCTCCACAGGCACCGTACGCTCACACTCCATCAGGTAACCGACCCACTCAGCCCCCGTCCTCAGCTCCGTCCTCGGCACCCTCGTAGCACGGGGCTATTCCCACAAAAACCCACTCATAAGCACACAATTCAAAATCCTCAAATAATTAAATAAATAATTAATAATAATTATAATAAATAAATAATTAATTAATAATAATAAATAAATAAATAAATAATAATAAAAAAAAACCTCTCCCAACCTCACTAGTCGTTGCTGGCTCACAGCCAGGTGACGTCACGCCCCAGACCCGCCCAGCCAGTGAACTTTTGACCCGTGACCTTTATGACCTTTGGGTCATAAATCTTTTTGAAAGAAGCGGTATTCTCCATCTCTCTAATGGGTCCTGAAAATCATGAATTAAATCTAATCTTAAGTAACACTTCCTTGACTGTTACATAACTGTTAATTGTTTTTTTTGTTTGTTTTTTTTTATCTGCAGTACTTCCAACAGGCATTTCCTGCTCTGCCCCGTGTCCAAGAAGACACAGGCACGCCTCTCGGTGCATCTGACTAAGGTGTGCATGAAGAGATCTTCGAAAGAAGCCATCCAAGAAGTAGTGGAGAAGGCAAAGCAGGATGCGCTTGAAGTTCTGCAGTGGGGCAGGGTGTTCAGCTACAGGCACCTGCGAGACATTATGGATGATGCTAATCCTATGAGCAGGTTGGTGGGAAAACTCTTCAGTCTTTTTTACACATCTCGCTTCGTTTCTTCAGTCTACCTGTTTTGCCTGTCCTGCCGGCGCTTGAACTGCCTGTTTTGCCTGTCCTGCCGGCGCTTGAACTGCCTGTTTTGCCTGTCTCGCCCGTCCTGCCGGCGCCTGAACGGCCTGAGGTGGCCACGGTTGCGCCCCATGCTGGCCGTGTGATGGCGGCGCCCACCGTGGCGCCCCCTCCTGGTCGCGTGCTGGCGGCGCCCGCCAAGGCGCCCCCTGCTGACCGGACACCCGAGGCGCCTGCCCAAGCGGCCCCTGCTGGTCGCACGCCCGCAGCTGCCTCCGCTCTGCCTGAGGTGCACGCCGCGGTTGCGCCCCCTGTTGGCCACGTGCTGGTGGTGCCTGCTGCGGCGCCCCCTGTTGGCCACGTGCTGGTGGTGCCTACAGCTGCATCTGAGGTCCCGGTGCCGCCTCCGCCTGCACCCAAGCCCACCGAGGCGCCCCCTGCTGGACTCATGCCCGCGGCCCTGCCTGTGGACACCTCTCCCGTCCTGCCCGCGGCCCTGCCTGTGGACACCTCTCCCGTCCTGCCCGCGGCCCTGCCTGAGGCCGCCGTTCCTGTCCTGTCTGCGGCCCCGCCTGAGGCCGCCGTTCCGGTCCTGCCCGCGGCCCCGCCTGCGGCCTCGCCCGCGGCTCTGGCTGCCTCGCCTGCGGCCTCGCCCGCGGCTCTGGCTGCCTCGCCTGCGGCCTCGCCCGCGGCTCTGGCTGCCTCGCCTGCGGCCACGCCCGCGGCTCTGGCTGCCCCGCCTGCGGCCACGCCCGCGGCTCTGACTGCCCCACCTGTTGCCTCATTAGAGGCCTTGACTCCCTCGCCCTTACCCCAGCAAGGCCGACGCCCCCCAGGACCCCGCCTGTCAGTGTCCCGTAAGGGACGGGGACACAGGCGTCGGGCCCGGGTCCCGCCCGCCCTGCCCCCTGGCGCGCCCGTTCGGCCCCTGGCTGTGGCTCGGTGGCTGCCTGCGGGTCCTGCGCCTCGGGGTCGGCGGTCGCCGCCGGGTCCCCCCCTGGATCCTCGGTGCCGGTCCTCGGTCCCGCCTCCGGCTCCTTGTCGGCCGCCTCCGGGCCCCCCTGCTCCGGCTTGGCGTCGGACGGCGCCTTCGCCGGCTCCGGCTGCGCCTCCGCCTGCCGCGGCTTCCCCCTCCTGCCTGCCTTCCCTGGTGTTCCCTCCTGCTCCCTCCGTGTCCCCTCCGTCACTCCCTCGTCCCGTTCCCTTGGCCCCTGGGTGGTCCCCTCCTGCTCCCTTCTCCCTCTCGCCTGCGGCCCCTCCGGCCGCTGCCCGTCGCCCGCCTGGGTTCCTTCGGGCGCCCTTTGTTCCTCCTCCGTTCCCTCCTGGCCCTTTCGTTCCGCCTGTCTTTGTTCCTGGTCCCTCTGTTCCTCCTCTGTGCGCTCCTGGCCCCTTCGTGTCGCCTGTGGGTGTCCCCTTTGTGTCCCCTTTTTCTCTCTGCCTGTCTGCGTTCCCCGTCCTCTGTCGCGTCCTGTCCTTCTTCTCGTCCTTGTTTCTGTTTTGTGTTTCGGTCCTGTTTCCCTGGTCTCGTTGATGGTTTTTGCTTTTTGTCTTTCAGGTCTTGTTCCCTCGTCCCGTCCGTCGCCGGTGGGCGCGCCTTTGGGGGGGGGTTATGTCACGCCCCGCTCCGTCCGCTCCCGATGTGTGCCACGCCCACCTCATTACCTCCTGTTTTGCCCTGATTGTTCTAACCTGTGGCTTGTTGTCCGTGGCTTGTCTAGTGTATTTAGTCCTTGTCAGAGTCAGTTATCCCCAGATCAGTCATTGTGTAGTGTCCGTTGATGTCCGTGCTTGTACGTCTGCCTGCTATTAAACCCCGTTACCCTGACTACCTGGCTACGCTCGCCTGCTTCCTGCCTGCTCTACCCGCGAGCGTGACACTTATGTTCTTATGTAAATAGTTGGATTAAAAGTAGTTGCATTATTGTAATATTGTAACCCTGTGGGTTAGCAGACTTGGGACATGACTGAAATCCCTGCGGGTTTGTGAAATTGGGATTACATGAATGTCTGCATAAGCAGTATTGCTGAAACCTGAAAGGTGGCCCTAATATACTGAAGCTTTTAAATAAATAAATAACAAACCATCCCCTGGTGTAATACGGATGTGACTGGACTCATTATAAAACACAAATACTGAGCTTTAATTTCATATATAGTCTGCCTGTGTGGCCTTTCCCCGTTTCATTTTTTTTTCTTCTGCTTATTAGTTACTTTCAGTTATTTTTTAATTTATCCATAAATAAATAAATAACCCCTCCGGGCTGGCCGGGTTAAGCGCTCCTCGTGGCGGCGTGCGACCCCATCCAAGGTCCTCTGTGGTGGTTCGGATAGCAGCGGAAAATCACTTTTTTATACTTTTTTTTTCAACACCCGACATACCCTGCGAAAGGTACAGCGATTCTGAGCAACTTCCCCATTATGATCCTATTTAGATTTCCCCATTTTTACCCTGAAATTACAGAACCAAATTGCGCCCCCCACACCACACGCCTCGCTCTAATGCACACACGCGGTCGCAAGCCGGTCTTAAAGCACCAGCATCTGAAAACCCTGTGTGTTCTACGAATTTCACGTTGTTCTATTCGTACTGACAAGGGCAAACTGACATACAGTGATTACTAGTAGCAGCAGACTCAGTCTTTAATGTATCTCATTTTTTGATATATTGCTCTTACAATAGTGGGGCTATCCTCGTTTCTTGATAAAAATAAAATAAAATAAAGTTCTAAAGTATATGCACATTACTGCTTTTCTCCTATGCCCTTTTAAAAATTTAAACTGGGTTTTTCTGTGCATAAAATTGTGGTTGGTCTGTTCAACAATAAATTAAACTGAGCATTCCTTCTTTGTAAAAAGTATAATATCCCCAAACAGACCCCTTGTGTTGCTGGGTGTGAAGTGGTTGAGTGGTTGCACCTCCTGTATTGATTGCTCTCTGCCTCAATCACTTCACACCTATTATATGTTTTTAGTTGGGATTAGCTGGGGCTATCAAAATGCAAATAGAGACACAATAGATTTCAGTTTTTCTGTCTATATGTCAATGATTAGAAACAAGTCTTCAGTTTGAAGTACTGTTTTAATTGATACTGATATGGGCGGGTTTAGCTGGGGAATTCATCTGATTTTGGTGATGTCACTGGTTGGTACATGCTTAAATAGTCTGACCCCAAGACACAGGCTTCACAACTGTATCTTGTCTGTACAAGGCCAGTGACTGAATCTTTTTGCATTTCACTTTGAGAACTCCAAAGACAGAGACATGGCTTCTTCTGCGTAAGTACACTTTGGTCTGATGATGTAATTTTGTGTAATATTGGATGACTGCTATGCAAAATCTGTTTATCTGGTTATTACCCATTGGGAAAAAAAGTTTTAATAACCCTGATCTCTTTGTCGTAGTCTACCTGTCAAGAGGCACTTCCTCCTGTGCCCTTTCTGCAAGAAGACCCACTTCAGTCTCCCTGTCCACCTGAGGAGAGTGTGCATGCAGAAGGCATCGGAGCAGGAGATTTCAGCGGTTGTGGAAGCAGCAAAGATGGAGGCGATGGAGTTGCTGCGACACGGCCGGGTGTGGGAGTACGACTTCCTCAAGGCACTCGTGGGGGACGCTGATCCCATCAGCAGGTATGTGCTTCACTTCATTTTATTCCGTTGACTTCACAATTACTTAATTATCATTGATAAAATTTGTTACATTTATTCCAATTAAGTAAATCATTTTGTTTCCCAGGGTGAATAGGATGGTCCAGGAGCTACAGGCTAGAGGGAATTCTGTGCTGAACATTCCCCCTGCTGTGGCGGCACCTGCTGTGGAAGAACCTGCTGTTCCCTCAACAGCTGGATCATCTACAGCAAGTGATCCGGAGCCTGTGACCAGTTCTGAGGGAGATCTATACCAGTGGTAAGGGCCTGCTTTTAAATAACAACTGACAATATAAATTGTACAAATTGATGTTTCTGATATGATAGAGGTACATACATATAACTGTATCTAGTGTGTACGAAACAAACTTGCTCATTCTGATCGTCTCTCGCTGCCCGTCAATTCAGCCCCTCTGTGAAGGTGAAGATGTCCATGGTGAGGCGGAACATGGAGAAGAAAGGTCTCTACAAGAAACATTCGTTGGACCATCATCTGCTT
This sequence comes from Paramormyrops kingsleyae, assembly GCF_048594095.1. Classification (NCBI taxonomy): domain Eukaryota; kingdom Metazoa; phylum Chordata; class Actinopteri; order Osteoglossiformes; family Mormyridae; genus Paramormyrops; species Paramormyrops kingsleyae. The sequence continues at coordinate 9,461,720 of NC_132821.1, read as the reverse complement.
AAGTCATTTGCCAATTATTTGGAAAATGATTTGGCAAACGAAAATTTCAAACAGGAGGTGAGGAGAATAATGATGCATTCATTTATATACACATGTGCATTGTGTGAGTTGTTGTTTATTATTTCTCTTGGCTTATAACAATACCATATAACAATTCCAGGTGGAGAACATGGCACGGTTTATGTATTTCATAAACCCATCCAAGCCCAGCTTGGAATTTGTCAAGAAGCACGAAGATACTCGGAAGTTCTTCTCTGAACTGTCTGCAGCGGGCCTGTCGAAGCAGACACATCAGAATTACTTAAAGAGCATCAAAAGGTCAGTGGTGGTTCACAGCAATTGATAAAAAAAATATGCATGCATCAAATTTCAACTCACTTCAACTCACTGAATTTGTTATTCTTTTTAAACAGGTTCCTGAAGTTTCATACGGGAGGGACCGACCTGTGCTTTCAGGACGAGGAGCTGCACAGGCACTGTGTGAATTTCATACAGTTTCTTTCGACAGTGCAAGCTGGCTTTTCCAAACAAGTCAGCAGGGAAACCACAAAGAAGAGGTTAGCACTTTCTTCTCTGCTGCTTATTGTGTCAATGTATCCATGTATATTGTTGAATTATGTCCTAACCTCTTCCGTTCTTTCATCAGATTTGAAATCCTGACCCGGGGCTGTGTGACACCAAGGCAGTGCCTAGCTGTCCTTGATGCTGCCAAGCCCGACTTCCTCAGGATCATCGGCAAGGTGACAGGACCGGAGGCCATTCCTGGCTGCGATCTCTCCAGACAAGAAAGACAGTTGATGTTGTACTTCTTGGAGGCTGTTTTGATCCTGAAGCACCAGCAGCGTCCTGGGGTGGTGGAGAATATGACCGTAAGTATACTTTCTAGCACAAGAGCCAATCCTTATGGCAGCAGAGTCGATTTTAAATTTTATTTTCATGCTTTTATCTCAAACATCTTGTCCCTTATTTGATTCTGTTTTTTGTAGGTGAATGAATGGGTGAGACGGACACGTGACGCAGCCTACGGTGGACACGTTGTGGTTGGGGTGACCAAGCACAAGACTGCGGCGGTCTTTGCATTGTCGCAGGAGGAGGAGATGGTAAGATAGCAACTGCTTTCAATTTATCCTAAGCTTGGGGAATTTTAAACGTGATTGAAATTGTAATTTTATTTGGTTGTTTGTTTACTTACTTGCTATTTTATTTACAGTGGTTCAACTTGTATTATACTGAGGTCAGACCTGCCATGTTGATTGGAAGACAGAGTGACCTTAGTAGTGAAGACAAGTTCTTCATCTCTTCCTCTGGCAACAGCATTTACAACTGCTCAAATGACCTGCGTCACCTGCATGAGAAGTAAGGACAGTTTACATACAGCTTTGTTTGCAAAAGTTTTCTTACATTCTTGTGGTGAAAGGTGATATGTCAACATCTGATATGTTTTGTTGCAGGTACAACCTCCCGAACATCACAAGTCAGATGGCCAGACGGGCATTTGGGACTGCCACCAAGGATATGTCAGATATGGCGGACTACCTCTCCCATAGCATGTCCACGGCAGAGAGACATTACCGGATGAGGGAGTCCAGAAATGTGATCCGGGCCCGCATGCTTCTCAGACACATTGCTGGTGAATCTGAGTAAGTAAAGTCCTTTCTTGTAACTTTCTGAACAATCTTGATGGATTAACAATTACTAATTCCGTCTACATACTTACGTTATTAAATTTCTTTCTTTGTTTTAGTTCTAGTCCGGATGAGCGAGCAGCTCAGACCTCAGGTTCCAGATTTCCAAAGATGGACGAGGTGGCTGCCTATGACCTATTCATGAGGTCATTTCCAGTGACCATCGATGGAACCTGCCCAGGGAAGTCGGCACGCACTGACCTCGTGGGGATTACCCATGAACGTCCGTGCTATGACCGCTGGCGCGCTGAGCAAAAGGCGCTTCGGATGCAGCATGTCATAGGTGAGTAAAGTTTCTATAACTTATTTCAAGCATCTAGATGCATCTAGACTAATGCATGTTCACTAATAATTTGGCTTTCTTCACAGAGCACTTCGGTCGACGTCTGCCAAAGGAGAGCAAGGTCCATGCCTGGATGGAGAAGCAGGGGTGGACTGTCAACCACCCAGATGTTCAGCTGCTGCTGAAGCAGTGGAAGCCTCCTGGTTCGGTGGACACGGCGATGGACTGCAGAGTGATCAGGAAGCTTGTCAGAAGTCAGAAGTGGAAGGGACTGACCATTGTGGAGACTGAAGAAAAGGGCAGAAGTGTGAAGACAAGAAGGAAGTTTGTCGCTGGTGAGGTAGTCTGTGACTACCATGGCAGGCAAGTCACGCGGCAGGAGGGTCTTCGCATCCTCAGTCACACCACGGAAGGACAGAGTGGACTTGTGTTCTTTTATCAGGACACGAAGGGGCTGGCCAAATGTATCGATGCCCGTGATGAGCGATGTCAGTGCCATCCGGGCAGAGATACATTTGGGAGGCTGATTGGTCACTCGGGTAAGCGGGCAAACCTCCGGCCAAGGCTTTACTCTTTGGACAACCGGGACATCCTGCTCTTCCTGGCATCGAGGGACATTGCCGTGGACGAGGAGCTTCGATTTGACTACGGGGTCAAGAAGAGATCCTTTGCTGGCGAGGGACTGGACCTGGACTGGATATGACAAATGCTATGATGCATGCGCAGGATCACGTAGTACAAGGCACAGGACTTCAGGTGATGTATTTCTAAAATAACATGATATTTAAAATGACTGGAGTATGTGTTCATAGTCTAATCTCTCTCTCTCCCCCTTTTTCTCTCATGCGCCAAATTTGGCTGGATCTTCAAGAACACTATTGCTGCAGCAACTGAACTTACCGTGGGACTAAAGAAAATTCATAAAGAAAATTCATAGTCCATTAAAATGTAATTATGTAATTCCATGTGAGTGATTTACTTTCTTGTATAAATTTCCATTGTTTTCCCTGTAAATTTTCCTACAATAAAGCAAGTGTACTATGCACAAACAAACAAAAAGCTCCCTGTTGCTTTTCTTGCTATTAAGGCTCTGCCCCCTTCCCGGACCAGGGGCCTGGCAGCCGCTGGCCGGATCTGGGACTTTGGGCGAAGCTCCCCTCTGAAATATATATATATATGAGAACCACACAACACACTTTGATTCTTACCAAACTAGCTGTTCCAGTATTGGAGGGATAGGGATGGAGACGTTGTCCGTCAGATCATCAGTGGCAGTGGGATCATGTGGAACGTCGGGCACATTATGCAACGGTGTCCCTGTTTTTATATATATACAAAAGACCCACTCCTGACATGGGGAGATAGTGATGAAAAATAAATATAGCTAAGGGAAAATATATAGATCGTATGAACCGAGATCTATATATATACAAATGACCCACTCCTGACATGGACTTTTTTATACTGTTAATATATATCTATATATAAGTATATATCAGTGTTTATATCAGCCTCCCTGGTAAGGTCTATTTGGGGGTTCTGGAGAGGAGGGTCCGCCGGATTGTCGAAACGCGGATTCAGGAGGAGCAGTGCGGTTTTCGCCCCGGCCGTGGGACAGTGGACCAGCTCTATACTCTCCGCAGGGTTCTGGAGGGTTCATGGGAGTTTGCCCAACCAGTCTACATGTGTTTTGTGGACTTGGAGAAGGCATTCGACCGTGTCCCTCGGGGAGTCCTGTGGGGGGTGCTCCGGGAGTATGGGGTGCCGGGCTTCCTTTTAAGGGCTGTTCGGTCCCTGTATGACCGGTGCCAGAGTCTGGTCCGCATGAGCGGCAATAAGTCGGACTTGTTTCCGGTGAGGGTTGGACTCCGTCAGGGCTGTCCTTTGTCACCGATTCTGTTCATAACTTTTATGGACAGAATTTCTAGGTGCATCCAGGGCGTTGAGGGTGTCCGGTTTGGTGACCTCAGGATTAGGTCTCTGCTTTTTGCAGATGATGTGGTCCTGTTGGCCTCATCGGACCGTGACCTTCGGCTCTCGCTGGGACAGTTCGCAGCTGAGTGTGAAGCGGCTGGGATGAGAATCAGCACCTCCAAATCCGAGACCATGGTCCTCAGCCGGAAAAGGGTAGAATGCTCTCTCCGGGTCGGGGATGGGATCCTTCCGCAAGTGGAGGAGTTTAAGTATCTCGGGGTCTTGTTCACGAGTGGGGGGACGATGGAGCGGGAGGTCGACAGGCGGATCGGTGCGGCATTCGCAGTGATGCGGGCGCTGCATCGGTCTGTCATGGTGAAGAAGGAGCTGAGCCAAAAGGCAAAGCTCTCGATTTACCAGTCGATCTACGTTCCTACCCTCACCTATGGTCACGAGCTGTAGGTAGTGACCAAAAGAACGAGATCGCGAGTGCAAGCGGCCGAAATGAGTTTCCTCCGCAGGGTGGCTGGGCTCTCCCTTAGAGATAGGGTGAGGAGCTCGGTCATTCGGGAGGGACTCAGAGTAGAGCCGCTGCTCCTCCGCATTGAGAGGAGTCAGATGAGGTGGCTCGGGCATCTGATTAGGATGCCTCCTGGGCGCCTCCCTGGTGAGGTGTTCCGGGCATGTCCCACTGGGAGGAGGCCCCGGGGAAGACCCAGGACACGCTGGAGGGACTATGTCTCTCGGCTGGCCTGGGAATGCCTCGGGATTCCCCCAGAGGAGCTGGAGGAAGTGGCCGGGGAGAGGGAAGTCTGGGTTTCCCTGCTGAGACTGCTGCCCCCGCGACCCGACCTCGGATAAGCGGGAGAAAATGGATGGATGGATGGATGGATGGAGATCCTTCTCCAAGTATGCGACGAAGCCCTTGTAGGAATTATTAGCTCAAATAAATTTTAATATTCTCCACCAATATGTTTGAATTAATTAAAGTTTCATTAATTATTATTTAATGCTGATTATTAATCAATTGTTATGCCGAATGGTCGGCTCCTCCAAACTCAATTGCGGTATCCCTGTGAGTCTGTTAATGTGAGACTTAAATGGGATTCACTAATTACCAGTATCGCTTAGTAACCTGGGTTAGAAGGCTCGTCCAGCGAGCTGCATCACCAGGTAATGTACACGATTGGTAGCGAAGCTCCCCTCACGGCCAATGAGAGAGAGTCTCGCGATGTTTCAGGCGAGTTTGAGGTTCAGAGCGTGTAGCAAGATCGCACAAAGGCAGGAACTTATTATGAGACACACAATGACGGAGGCTAAAGTTGTGTAAAAGACATGCATTTATTCCTAGCTAACACTACAACTGACATAAGACAGACATTACACCTAACACAAACAACAAACACGAAATAACGGAATAAAACAAACAATGTAATTATGAAAATGCAATGACCGGATTTAAATGAGTAACCTGAAATGGGAAATACTGTTCTGCAAAGCAAGCACAGTTTGTGGAAACACGACCCTAAAGTCTTATAGCAGGTTAACAGAACAGCTTAAGTTGTTAGAATGAAAGGAAGTTGGTTTACTTGGTTGAAGAGTGGGGGGGGGGGGGGGGGTCTTGGCAGTTGATGGCAGAGCTGCTGAGCTGATGGCACTCAGGAAGGCGTGGCATTTGGAGCAGTGGAGTGGAGTCCCTTTAGATTCTCCCTCCTGGTGAAGCTTTGTCTTGGGTGCTGTTCTCTGTTCAGCTGGGCCTTCACCGGAGGGCTTCTGTGGGCTTCTCTCCTCCCGGGCTGATGTTCTCCTTTGGGCTGGCGGTTATTCTCTGCGCTGCTTTGTTCTGAGGTCCAGGTTTTTATGGTCTAAAGTTCATGAATAGGGATGACCAGGAATTCGAATCCTGGCCCAATGGCTAGCCATCCATTTGGCGGGCTTTCGGAAGGGGGTCTGTATCAGTCCTTTAGGGATTTATGGCCCGACTGATTCTCCCTTTACTGATGATTTTCATTAAGCTGTTATAACTTTTGATACATCCACTTTTATGGTAATCACTGACCAGATTTGGAATCAGGGGTGATTAACAATCAGTTTGATACCAAACATGCCATACCAGCTTCACAGGTACATACCTCATGCCATCTGCATTAATTGATTAAACAATTAATTATTGTATCTATGTGACTGATTCACATCAGTATAGGATACAGGTGTTTTGGGTTGCACCTCAACAGATGTTACACTTTGTGCGGATATTACATCGAATATTCCTATTACAAACAGCACATCTTATCCATAGATAGGCGTGGCCGTTAGTTTGTGGTAATATTAATATAAGTTGCACATCTGGAAACAACAGATTTTGTTTGGTGTGGCTTATGCCAATTCATCTTCTCCAGAATGGATAAGATACACCTTAATTCAGTTCTTTTAACATAGCATGGTAGAAGCAAAGAAACTTGGTGACTGTCCACCAAGATCAGATAAGGACCACAAATGAATGTTGGAAGAGAAGGGGGGGTTTTTAACAAAGCAGACTCTCTAAAAGTTAGGACACATTGGTTACACTCACTTTCCAGATTCTTCTGGTATACCATGAGAACATACATACAATGGTAGCTATACCTATCTATTTATTAAAATTTATATGTGTTCAAGTGCAAAGGGGTGAAATAGGTGATACTCCGTGAACATGGTTATAAGGGTGGCACACAAAACACTGAGATTGTCTAAGGACACATACAAACATAACGTATCTGTATATTGAGACTAGTAGTCGTGAGTAAATCAATATACAGGGTATACAAAAGCCAAACTTAACTGAAATTTCCTTTAGGGTGTTTGTCTGTTGGGTGCTGGGATGTAAGGCAGAGTGTATGTGGAGGGGGTTGTGTGCCAAGTCGAGGGACCCCTGTCCGTGAAGTCCACTCTGCTTGTCTGTAGGTCCCTAAATCTTTGGGCAATAAAAGTTGGAGTGCTGGCCTCCCTGGTTATCTGTGTGTGTGTGTTTATGTGTGTAACCCCCCTTTGGTGCCTCTCGTACCAGGCTCGGCCTTGTCTCAGGCCACCTGGAATTTAGGCCCTGTGATATGTGCATGTGTGATCCTACACCCTTCAGGAGGGGATGGTCCAGAGAATGTTTCCGGTACAGTCCCTTCTCCTGCATCATGTGCCTGGAGGTCTGTGGCCACTGCACCTCCCGGGTACTGCCATGTGGAAAACATATTTCGTCTTAAAATTGCACCTTCAATTGGCTCACAAGCAAAAGCAAAAGGTATCAATGAAGCTGCAAATCCGAGACACTCATACTCACACTTGAAAGATCTCGCCGTTGCTGACACTGACTGCGTCCTCCGACTGCTCAGTCGCCGAGCTCTCCGGTCGCTGCACAGTTGTACCAGCCATCACAGGAACACTGCTGGTCTGCGCCGCTACTGCTGGGGAGGGGGTGTCAGGCACCACCATGTGGCAACGCTCCAGCTCCTGGATCATCCTTTCAGATAAATAAGTAAATAAAGAACTCTTAGTAAATGTCATACTGAAGAAACGATGCGAGATGTGTAAAAAAGACTGAAGAGTTTTCCCACCAACCTGCTCATAGGATTAGCATCATCCATAATGTCTCGCAGGTGCCTGTAGCTGAACACCCTGCCCCACTGCAGAACTTCAAGCACATCCTGCTTTGCCTTCTCCACTACTTCTTGGATGGCTTCTTTCGAAGATCTCTTCATGCACACCCTAGTCAGATGCACCGAGAGGCTTGCCTGTGTCTTCTTGCACACGGGGCAGAGCAGGAAATGCCTGTTGGAAGTACTGCGGATTAATAAAAAAAAAAACAAAAAAAAAACAATTAACAGTTATGTAACAGTCAAGGAAGTGTTACTTAAGATTAGATTTAATTCATGATTTTCAGGACCCATTCCAGTCATCATCATCAACATTGTTCATTCCTCAGTGGTTTGGATAAATAACATTTGCATATCTATTGTCACACTGCATGGAGAAGCAGAGCCATTTTACATTGTGAGCACATTTTATTAAAATGTGTACTGTATTGATTAGGATTGACAGTAATTGAATTTTCTTATCCCCCTCACATAGGCATGCCATTCTCACAGAGAAGAGCCCAGAGAAGAGTCCAGAGGACTGCTGGGCCGTCCTGAGGGCTGCCAAGAATGACTTCTTGGCAGTCCTTGGCAAGGTGTATCCAGAGGAGATGCCCCTGGAGTGTGCAGAGTGCTGCCTTGTCCTCTACTCCCTGGAGGCCACGGTCATTCTGAAGCATCTCCAGCGACCAGGCGTGGTGGAGCACATGACCGGTGTTCAACGCTTCGAATGACCTCAACCAGTTGCACCAAAAGTGAGCTAATCATCATGATTCATTCCCCCTATTATATGTTCTACATACATGTTGTCAGGTGTTGTGTGAGACGTATTAATAAATGTATTTTTGTATTTTAGATACAAGCTGGATCCAGTCACCAGCCAGATGGCCCAGCGCATCTTTGAGACGGCCACCAAGGACTTGACGGACCAAGAGAAGTCCTTGGTGGCCGATCACCTCACTCATTCCACTGCGACGGCTGACAAGCACTACCGGATGAAGCAGTCGCGGAATGTGGTGCTGGCCAGTAAGCTGCTGAAGAAGCTGGCAGGTGACTCAAGGTAGGCATGTTTTCTGTTTGTCAACACACTTACCAACATCAAGACACACAACCAAAGCCCTCACCACTGAACACTAATAGAGGTCGACCGATATATCGGCCGGCCGATATATCGGGCCGATATTTAGCATTTTTTAATGTATCGGCATCGGCCGATATCCGAGTGCACTACGCCGATTTTCAGACAGGCACGTCTGTGGGCAGCCCAGTGTTATTGTTGCTGTGGAACACGTGACCCATGCTGCCTTGTGCAGGACCACAGCCAGAAGTTTTGGAAGAGTCCCGGGATAAAACGGTAAGGCTTAAATTCTGATCTTTCAATGACCTGTTTATTTAAGTAGTTTGCTATGAAGTGTTGCTTTAAAAGAAAACGCGAATTACGCTATTGGGAACTGGGGTAATGATAATGAGCCTTCAACCAACTGTAGCTTACAGGTAACATTAAGGATCATTGATTCTAATAGAGTTTGTTTTGTGCGCTTATTGGTGGGCTCACAGACGTTTTTTAATCGTTAAAAATCATTTTAATTGTTAACATTTTAATTATTACCATATCAGCCCGATATTATCAGTTATGTTTTTTTTCTTGTGTCGGAGAGTTTCACTCTGTGAGTGTGTGGGGCGGAGCAGGCAGCTCTCAAATACTGCAGCGTGTGTGAGAGTTGCGTTACTCTGCCCTGATCACAGACAGCGCCGTCCTCGGAGACACAGAGCTGCTAAGAACAATGTATGGCGGAGAAAAGTGTTTGTTCGAAAGCGTGGTTACCATTTACTTGAGCTGATGCTGACAATGGTCCTTCTGTGCAACTTTTTTTCATTTGAGACCGGAGATTCAAACAATTTGTCAGACGTCTAGATAAAAAGTGCATGACTTTGCGCAGTTAGTTTCCTCATTAAACATGTCTATCCTTTATACGGGCTTATACGTAGACAACGTCACAATCACTAGGGGCTTAAGTTGTCCTTGCATACAAGGCTGTGCAATACGACAGTTATTTTATTTTATTTTCCGGGATCACTAGATTCTGATTGTGAATTTGGCTTTAAGCTATCTGTCTGCTAACAACAGAATCAACATGTTAGTGTACACTACTCATCATACCATGATGCACTTAGTGTTTTTTTTTTCTTCAAAATGTATTAGAGTGTAATTGTTTTAATGTGCATGGAATACTGGAATTGTAGAATGAACTGAAGATGAAGGTACTATAATAAAAATTCTAACCTTGCATTTATTCTTCTGTTTTAGTAATTGCTGTCTGATGGCTGAACAAAAATGTAATCCTGTATGGCAGCATTTCACAAAGCCAACACCAGGAAAAGCCAGGTGCAATATCTGCAGCAGACTGGTGAGCTTGGGAGCTGAAGAATGAGTTTGCTGCTAAAGAGATTCTGATGCTGCTATCTTTATTGTTTATAAGTTTAAGTTGTTTATAAGTTGTATTGTGTTTTTGTTATTTAAGTTTATATTTAAATTTACACAAGTCAGTATTCAATAAATGCTAAGTTGAGAAATTTTGTGTATCGTTTGTTATTATTAATGTGATATTTTAATCATGCAAATAGAGGGGAAAACGTCCAATTTTCGGCCAAAAAATATCGGCAGCATATATCGGCCATCGGCTGACCCTGACTCCTAAATATCGTCATCGGCATCGGCTATTGAAAAACCCATATCGGTCGACCTCTAAACACTAACCTTAACCTTTTGTGTTTTTTTTTTTTTATCTCAGCGCTGACTCCGCAGAGGAAGGACCCAGCTGTTCTGCCCGTGGTGCCGCACGGGATGATGCCCTGGCATCCAACCAACAGATGGATGTCCAGGCAGCGTTCGATCAGCTCCTTCGGACCCACCCCGTGACCCTGGATGGCGACGTCCCAGACAAGACCGCAGTCCATCTTCATCTGCTGTTTCCATAGTTCATCAAGCATAACCGCAGTAATTCTATTGGCGGTAACCACAGACTGACACCCTGGTCTTGCACAGCATTCTCCGCCAAGTGGCCCATTCACTGTCCAACCAAGCATGGTCTTAATGGCGAAAGGCCCATCATTCACACTCCGGACAACTTCTATTGGCTCTAGGGCTCTAGGCATATTCATGCCAATCAAAAGCTCCACTTGCGCTTGTATCTCAGGCAGACGAATGTGCTTCAAGTGTGGCCAGCCATCCAGGTCCCGTTGTCTTGGGATGTTGTACACGCTAACAGGCATTCTGTACTGTGTGAAAAGGTCAGGCATTTCACAGTAGACATCACTGTCCAATCCAGCCACCTCCAGGTCGGGCACAATGAAACTATCCACCACTTTCTCTTGTTCCATGGTGCGCAAGAGAATCTTTGTCTTCCTCCCAGAGAGATTCAGCTTATGCATAAGAGCCACTGTACAAAAAGACGCTGAGCTCCCCTGATCCAGGAAGGCATACGTTTCCACTGTTCTTTGACCTTTCCTTGACTTCACTTTAACTGGTACAATGGCAAGCTTGCAGTCTTGTTCACCGGCCCCAGTAAGACCACTGGTCTGGACTGTAACAGGAGTGCTGTCTACCTCACTGTCAGGCTTGGCCTCATTCTTCTCCTTGTGGAGGATATGGAGCACACTTGGATGTCTGAAACCACAGATTTTACATAAAAGACGTTTTCTACATTCTTTACTGATGTGCCCAGTACACAAGCAGCCAAAACAGATGCCATTCCTTTTAAGAAAGGAAATCTTCTCATTATGAGGCTTCTTGTCAAGCAGAGTACATGACTCAAGTGTGTGTCTGCCTTTACAGAACAAAAAAGTCCTCGTAGAAGTATGACCATCTCAAATCTCTGATTTTTTCCTTCAACAGCAGTGACAGTTGTGCCAAAGCTACTTCCTTTAGCCCGTGGACGAAGAGAACGTTTCCCTCTGTCGGCGTCCATGGCTGTTACATGTGTCAGTGAAGTGTCACATAAAATTCCAAAGACAGGATCTGTGATGATTTTAACTTGCCGCTCAAGGAAGACAACCAAGTCAATGAACACAGCTCTTTGGTGCTGCCTCTCCTGAATATCACACGCCACTGTTCGCCATTTGTCTTTCAACTTATAAGGCAATCTTTTAATCACAGCAAGCATATTAGCAGAAGTATTTAATTCAGAAAGACCATGAACTTCTTCCATTGCGTTGCAACACCCTCGCAAGAAAAGACAGTATATGCCTGAAGAGCCTTTCCATCATCTGCTGTAATCAATGGCCATGAGTGGACTTTGTCCAAGTAAGCAGATGCAATGACGTGCTCATTTCTAAAGTGTTCGTACAGCAAGGTCTTTGCCTTTGCATATCCAGCACCGCCAGACATATGTTGACAGCTCTTGACAAGCTTGTTGGGCTACCCCCTGGTGTACTGTGCAAGGTAATGTAGGCAGTCGTCAGCATCACCAGTCCTTGTCTCTATGACCTGTCCAAATGAGTGCATAAAAGCATGAAAGTGCAAAGGATTGCCATCGAAGACTTGGAATTTCTCTTCTAGATAAAGATGAAAGATTTTGCTGATGAACCAACATACTAGTTAGTTCATTCTGCTTCTCCATAATGGATAACACATATTGATTCTCACTATAGGGTGCGAAGTTCGTTGTTCCAATGGCAAATGTGGAATTGTGCTACATTGTCTTAAGGAGTTTGAAGGCCCCTTAAGGAGAGGTACAGACTTATCCCTTTTCACACTTTGTTGGACCATATTTTCCCTTTGTATTTCCATTAAGTTTCTGCAGCACAAAGGTCTCTGCATCAGCAATAAGAATTTCAAGAGTCTTCTCCTTGGCTTTAAAATATGATTCCATTCCGTCTGTTTTCCGTAAAGAAGCACTTCGCGCAGTGGATCCAGTTCTCAGCACATTCACCTTTGCAACAGTTGCAGCTATATCTGCTTCTAGCTGAAGTTGTTCTTTCTTTCTCCTCAGTTGCTCCTCCTGTTCTTCAAGAGTATGCTTATCCTTAAGCATACGTTGGCGTGCAAGCAAGGCAGCCATTTCGGCCTCTGCTCTTAGACGTGCAGATGACGTTGTAGATACCCTTGAACTTGACCTACTGCCTTGATTTGAAACGCTATCAGATGGCAATACATCATCCTGGACATCATGCTGAAGATAGAAAAGGAACCTCAATCTTCTCTCTATGTTCTCCTGAGCCCCCATTTCTCCTCCTAATGGAGTTTCCAGGGGTTGCACTGAAGCAAATGTTGACCCTACAGGCCTGCTTGAACATTTATCAACTTCAGAAAGCCATATTTTAACATCCTCAATAAAACCTTTGTTATACTTAATAATGCTTGAGAACCATATAGTTTGATTATCTTTCTCGTCGGATGTACGGAAGAGGATTAGGGCCACCATGAAAATATTATTTGAATTCTGACTTTAATCTCAGAATTCTGACTTTAATTTCAGAATTCTGACTTTTTTCTCAGAATTCTGACTTTAATCTCAGAATTCTGACTTTAATCTCAGAATTCTGACTTTAATCTCAGAATTCTGAGTTTAGAAAAAAAAGTAAGAATTCTGAGATTAAAGTCAGAATTCTGAGAAAAAAAGTCAGAATTCTGAGATTAAAGTCAGAATTAGGTTATCAGGTAATCAGGTTATCGTTTCCACCTAACATGTGGATATTACAAATCGCTACCGCCCCCACAACACGTGACCCAGCGTGCGCGATTACGCAAACCCCGCCTACCTCCGTCTCCTACAGATCACTTATGTTGCTTGCTCATATACATTTAATTTCTGTCTGTCTTTGCCATTTCAAAACCATGTTGTGACTCTTGGGTGACTTTAATATAAGCTATTGGAGCTGCAATATTGTCCGTTTTAAACTCTCTTGATTAATGTGGAAGATCGTTATTTATGTATTTATGTATTTATTTATTTATTTATTTATTTTATTGCCCACCACCACCCCCCCTCTTCGGAGGACAACTTTATTTTACATTACATTCGAGAGCAAAGAGTGTGGCCGCTCCGAACTCACCAGTACCGTGGAAAAAGAAAAAAAAGAAAAACGGGGGGATACAGAAACAACAGGCGTAACAATAACAGACATCAATCAACATCGGGAGAGAGAAAAAAAAAAAAGAGGTATACAGAAATAATAACACTAATAATGTAGGTGGGATGGAAAAAAATTAAGTATAGGGGAATACAGAATACAAACAACCATAAGAAACATAACACTCATCAAACAACAAGAATTATAACAACATCAGTGATAATAATAATAATTAATAATGTGACAAATTGGTATTATATATATGTAGCATACACACACGTGATCGTACCGTTATATATGTATATTTCAATTCCTAAATCTATAACATACCCTAAAAAGTAATAATAATAATGATATTGATCGCTCAACCATTCTTGTATGCATGTGCAAGTGTAGGTGTGACCTGATTTGTCATTGGATGTGCTGGCATTTAATGCCGTCAGGGGAGGTTGCCTGGTTCTTGTGCCCCCCCCCCCCGGCACAAGAACCAGGCAACCGAGGCCACCCTACCGCCCCCCCCGGCACAAGGGCCCACAGCCATGCATCCCAGAGACAACCACCCGCCCAACCCGAGAGGGAGCCCGCGAGGAACTATGGGGGCGCCAACCCCCGCACAGGGAGGCCCGCAGAGGGAGGACGGGCGGCGAGCCCCCCAGCCCCACCCGCAACCCCCCCACCGAGGCATGCGGGTCCAGGGCCGAAGGGCCCCACCAACCGGGACCACCACCCCCCCCCCCCGGCGGACGGCCCCCCACACACCGGAGGAGCCCCAGCCCGTCCCCCGGCAGGACGGGCCGCCGCCCACCGCAGCGACCCGGCACGCCTCCCCCCCAACACTGCAGGATGATCCAAGGGGGGCCCATACAAAGAGCCCCCCCCCCACCCGGAAGCGGACCCGCGGCAACCGGGGAGCGGCAGACCCCCCGCCCAGCCCAGACCGAACCCCCCAATCCGCCTAGCAGGGCCCAGAGTGTCCCAAGATTCCCCGGACTGCCCGCCAGGGCCCCACCACGGCGCAGCAGAGCCAAGCACCACCCGGCCCGCGGCCCAAGAGAGGAGGCCGCCCACACCCGCCAGAGCTGCCCGAACCCCCCCATGATGGGTCTTCCACCCGGCGGGCCACCCCACCCGCGCAGGGCCAGAGACAGAGAGTTAGGGGGGGCCCCTCGGCCCCCATCCCCTCCCCGACCCATGTTGGTGTGAAGTGTGCATGTACATGTGTGAGAGAGTTGTGTGTTTATGTCTACAAGGTATTAAAATTAGTGGGTGCAGTTCGGGTATGAGGGCCCCACCACTGGCAGATGGCAGAGTCCCCCATCCCCCTCCCCGCACCCCCAAGGCCCTAATGTAATATGGACTGTGTATATGACTAAGGTGCAAAAAGTGGGCGAGCAGTTGAGGCATGGGCACCCCACCGCTGGCAGACGGCAGAGCCCCACCTGCCTCAACCCACCTCCTCAGCCCTAGTGTCATGTGGTGTCTAACATGCAAGTAAAAATTGAGGGGCAGTGTCTCGGCGCACCTCCCCACCGCCCCTCAAGGCCCTAGTGTTGTGTGAAATGTGGTGTTGGGCCCAGGGGAGCAATAAGGGCGTGCCAGGAGTGGGTCCCCCCCCACAGGCAGCCCGGCAGCAGGGAACCCCCCCCCCCCCAGGCGCAGACCGGGAGAGACCCACCCCACCACACCCGATGAGACCCCAGCTAGCAGCCAAGGACGGGACAACCCCAGACCCCCCCGGCAAACGGGGAGCTGGTCCAGCCAGGCGGGGTAACCCCCGCCCCCCGGCCACCCCGGGCCCCCCCCAAGGCGAGGCAGAGGCTCCCCCCACCGCCCCCCCCAAACCAGCGCCGGAATCGCCAACGGCAGACAACGACCCGCCCCCACCAGGCAACGGGCCCGGGCAGACCAGGCCCCCCAGCATGCTGGCGACCACCCGCCCGGGAGCCGGAGCAGCGGCCCCAGCAGATAGAGCCCACGCCCCCAAACCCACGCACCCCAGCGCAGCGGCCCAGGCGGAACCCAGAGGCCCCACCCCCCGATCCCCCCCCAGCGTGCCACCCACCCCGCGGGGGCAGAACCCCCCATCCCCCGCACCGCCCCCAACAGGCCAGGCCAGCGGCCACCCAGAGACACTGACCACGCGCCCTCAGCCAAGAGAAACACCAGAGGACCCCAACAACCCAGCCCCCAACCCAGGACGGTGACGGCAAGGCCCCACCACCCCTGACGACATTACATTAAAAAATTTATTATTGGAGTCCAACTGTCTTCAAAATCGATCAAATGATTTTTCTTACAGGCAGACATCCTCTCCATGGAAACATAATCCAAGAGTAGATTTTTGAGCAGATTTATGTTTAAATTCTCTTTTGACTTCCAGTACTGTGAGAAGCATGCAAGATTTATTCGTGTCCATATTAGTGTTAGTGAGGTCCCCAAGCAGGCAGAGTGAGGGGGAGGGTGGGATGGGATGCCCTAGGTGTGTCGATAAGTCTTCACAAATCCTTTGCCAGAATTCGTTGACTGGTGTGCAATACCAGAAAGCATGCAGGTAATTATCTGGTGCATCCTTCTTACAAGTTAGGCATATGTCAGTATCTCTGATACCCATCTGGAACATCCTCTGCCCTGTGTAGTGTGTTCTGTGTAAAATTTTGTACTGTAATAGCTGCAGATTGGAGTTCCGATTCATTCGAAAGGTATTCAAGCAAATTTGCCTCCAGAAGTTAGTGTCTGGATTGATGAGTAAATCCCTTTCTCATTTGTGGGTAGGGAGTGAGAGCGTTGTATCAGTTTCTACTAGATGCACGTAAATCCTAGACAGTAGTTTTTTAGTTGGAGTTATTAAGAAGTTTGCTATTTTAGGTGAAAGCTCCAGATCTAATTGCTTACGGCACCATCTATTATGTATTACTGATTTAAGTTGAAGATCGTAATTCAAAATACATAGGATGATAATAAAGAATGTTTGCTTTCTTATGTGTCGGTCACGGTAAGCAACCGCAACGCCCCGCATACCATCGGACAGCTACAGCGATTCTGAGCAATATTGGCAGTATGATCCAATTTCGATTTCGCCGTTTTTACCCTGAAATTTCTGCCTGAAATTGGAGCGAGCCAGCCTTAAAGGGCCCAGATCGCATTACTGATGGTACCACATATTGTTCTAATCCGTACTGTTGTGACACAGACATAACATACAGTGACTACTAATATTAGCAGGATAGGCTCAATGTATAATGTTTCGAATATTTTGGTGTATTGCTCGGTATTACTGGTTGTTTAATACATTTATTTGAGTTACTCTGTTTGTTTACGTGACCTGATGTTTACGTGATCTCAGCCTAATTGTTGCGTTGGCAGATTGTTGGGGGATGGGTGGCCCTGCATGTGCATCGCAGAGAAGTGCAAAACAGCGATCAAGGAAACAATAGCCCTAGGCTGGCAAGCCCAATCCAGGTATGTGTCCCCTCATCTCAGAAGCTGATGGTAACGGCTTGAGTAACTGACCTGCTTGATTCAAATGCTGATGACTCCCAGGCTGAGGAATTTGTAACTAAATAGTTGGACTAAAAATATTTGCATCATTGTAATTTGCTCACAACTCCAGCTAACTTGCCTGTGTGGCCTCTTCCCTGTCCCTTGTTTTCTTCTGCTTATCACTTACTTTTAGTTGAATTTCCAATTGTAATCTCCATTGTTTAGTGCTCAATGCCTTTGATAAATAACATCATATATATAATATGTCTAATATATATACTGTGTAGCGGGTTCATAAGCAATCAGAATTCTCAGGGCAGATGTGCTCTTATTCTGAAGGCTTGTTCAACTTCCGGTTACAGTTTTTGGTTATCTTGGCGGCAACCGGATCTTGCTCTCTCTTGTTTTGTTTTGTTGTTAATAAAAAGTGCATCGTCCCTTTTACGGACTAAACATCTGCCTCCTGCCTTTTTCCTCTCGCCACATTGGTGACCCCGACATCTCCTCGTACGTGTTTCGAGATTTCCCTCAGCATGACAGCTAATGCTGTGGCTTTAAAGCTGCCAGACTTCTGGCGTGAAAATGCCGCTGTGTGGTTCGCACAGGCTGAAGCCCAGTTCGCCGTCCGGGGCATCACGCAGGATGACACGAAATACTATTATGTTGTTGCTGCACTGGACAACGCCACGGCATCCCGGGTGGTGAGCTTTCTGCAGGATCCCCCAGCGGACGGCAAGTATGGGGCTTTTAAATCGCTGCTTCTAGCGACTTTCGAGTTGTCAGAGCCGGAGCGGGCACGTCGGCTTCTCGTCTTGCCCTCCTTAGGAGATCAGGGCCCAGTTTTTCAAAAGTAATCCACTAGGATTTTGGATAACAGATTGGATCAAATCTTGAAAATGGGTTTTTCAAAAGAAAAAACGGATTACATAATCGGATTAGATCACGTAATCCAATCTTGGTTTTGATCCGGATCAAACCTTTAGTTTGGGTTTTTCAGAACTTTTTTGTAGGATTTGGATCACTTTGATCCAAAAAATCTGGATTAAACTGATCCCATCAGAAGGGTGGATTCAGCGTGGATTTCATGCCCAAAATGTAATGAAAACTTTAAAAATGTATCAAATAATACTATATTTGGATCATGCAGTATCTTACAAGATATCCTATTTATTCATAAGGTTTTAATTTTATTTGTTCATCCGTCAGGCTACAGTGATTAGGTAGGCTTTAACGTATTCAGCCTTTCAGTATAGGCCTACAGCAAAGTAGAAAGAGTTTGGCCTCATAAAATAATCCCCCAAACAGCTGTCAAAATTGACCAAAAACAATAAATTTCATTCTGTCACTAATTGATATATATATTCATCACAATCGAAAATATTTTTGTTTTTAGAATATTTATTAGTGATGCATGCAATGATTACAGAATAATCAAAAAAATGCAAAGAATGGCAATCACTGATTTTTGAAATCCAAAACAAATCCAAATCAGAAATAGTGTCTAACTATTGCATCCCTTGTTGCACGTCCTGTTTGCTCGTTCTGGCAGAATGCAGGAGGTTGGTCAGGGTCTCCAAGGGGCTCAGGTGCATCATTGTCAGCACAGAGAGGGACATTGCGCTTAGTAGCGATGTTGTGCAGGACAATACAGGCAAGGGTTATGTTGCATGCTTTCTGTGGTTCCGCTCTCAGGTAGTTAAGGCATGCAAAGCGCCTCTTAAGAACTCCATTTAAACGCTCAATTGCACATCTTGCTCTGCAATGAGCAGTGTTGAAGCGTGCCTGCGCCGGTGTATTTGCTGTTAGAAAAGGAGTCATCAGCCATGGTAGGAGTGGGTAGGCACTGTCTCCTAATATTATGCCATCCGGTCGGTTGGTTTGGAGGTCTCTATATAGAGCGCTCTCCCTCAGGATGCGTGCATCATGGACAGACCCAGGCCACTTGACAACGCAGTTGGTGATGATGAGGTCAGCATCACACACAAGTTGGACATTGATGCTGTGCCTCCCCTTTCTGTTTATAAACTCCCATTCATTCTCACGAGGTGCTTGTACTGTATATGCACATGTGTGCAGTCGATTGCTCCAATAGTATTGGGCATATTGCAATGTCTTAACAGAGGTGATTGTCAAACCAAGTGGAGGATGCTGAGTGTTAATTGGCTTTGAGATATCATCATCCTTACTCTTCTACCATGTGGACTTGATTCCTTTCTCTCTCCCCTGCCACAATTTCCCATCAGATACCGAGGCTCAGCACTCCACTTGCCATTATGAGCCAATGCCATTGATTAGCTTTTGAGATCGCATTCCTTATCCCCACCTCCAGTGCAGAAATTGCTCCTTTATTTCCCTCCCTTCTCCTCGCCTCTGATTTATTTTTACTTTTCAACTCCTCCTCAGACATTTCATATGCCTCCCTTTTCCAGCACACTCTGTGTCAGTTTTCTTTAGCATTTTTTTTATCCCTGGTGGTACAAATTCAGAGATATTCTATTTATGATTACAACTGATGTTGTCCCTTACACAGTATGCCTTTGGCCATGTAGACAATGGGTCTGAATGACACACCTGAATTCAATGATTAAGAGGGTTGTCCAAATACTTTTGTCCATATAATGTAGTTTTAAATATTTTCTTTGACTGCCTAAGAATTTTGCACAGTACTGTATACCTTGTCATTTATTTTAAAAGCCACTTAAATGTCAAATAAACTGATTGCCAACTTAAGGAACTCAGACATGGAACTGAGCCACCCATTCAGCATATTCACAGTGAAGGAAACTGCTGTTGAGAGGCAGGCAAACAGGTTTTTCTTTCTCTTTGTTCATTTGGTCTTAGCAAAGCCACGGGTTATTTAAAAATAAATATGTAGTGTTATTTTCTAACCAAGTTAATGGTCATTGGACTGGCCTACCTTATTTTCTGGTGACCCACTGATGCTGGGATTTCTAGTAGGTTATCACAGTACATCCTTCAACGATAGCTGTAATATTTTATTGGTGCTTCCAAAAATGATAATCAGCTAAAAATAATGACAGACAGAGACAAGCTAATTGAATATACTGTAATTCAATATACTCAGAAAACATAATTCTCAACCTCTAGCATAAAATACAAATCAAGTTTCCCACTTTTTATCTGAAAATGTAACATTTTACCACGTTTTAACACTTCATTATTAACATTTTTAACATGTTTATTGTGCATTATGAATGATCTCTATCTGTCATCTATAGTAGGTCTATAAATTTGGAGGATGGAGCTGTTGTGCAGGTAAAAGCAAAAGAATAACACTAACATCAAGCATATTAGTTATTTAAATTAATAAAAATTATGTTATTAAAAAAGATGTAATTTCTGATGAAGTCAGCCCTGAATTATACATGTGCAGGTGCTCTCTTAGGCTGACTGAAAATTGTCAGGCATTTGGTTGTCTAGAATACAGAAGTCCCAACCCAGACCAAACATTATGATGCTGCTGTGAGCACTCTATAATTTCTCATGTAATTTTACCATGTAAATAATATTCCCTTACTGGATAATGTTATGTTACTAGTATCTGCACTGATATCTGGGTCTGATTGAATATTTTATGAATATTTCTTCCTCGGCTTATTCCTTAGTAATAGAATTTGATATTAGTTAAATGGACTTACCCTAGTATGAAAACTTAATTTGGAAAACATTGTTTTCTCCCCAGAGCTGCCTTTGTATGAATGTAGTACAGGGGTATTACCTGAATAAGGCTGACGTAGATTGTGTATAAGTGAGACCTAAAATGTTTGTTGATAATTATTTGGCTCTGACATTCTGACTCACCAAATCCAATTGCTCTGGAAAGATTTTAATGGTAAAATCTTTGAAACAGATGTCAATCATTATTAGCCTTCATTTTTCTCATTTTTAGAGGGATTGGATTTTTTGTGCTGAGTATGTCTGAAATGTAATATTTGGTCATGTTGTTATATAACCTTAATATGAAACATTGATATGAAAATGCAAATTTTTCGTATCTTAAGTGACTATATATAACATGCATTTTTTGCCCCCAGCCAACTAAATTCTTCTCTTTAACCTGGTCTTTATGTCACTACCGGACCAGTTAATGGTAGCTAAAAATAAAGAATAAGGATAGGATCCCAAGCACAATAAAAATGTACTGCAAACCCACTGTACTGTAATCCCACTGGATGACAGAAAGTGAATTATGTCACACCAAGCCCCTAGTTTAAAGGGATTTATGTTGCTACTCACAGAGACTCATGGGTTAAACTTGTTTTACTGCAGGTTTACCTTTTTATTTTCAGCTTCATTTAAAACTAATAGCTATTACAGAGTGATCTTTGCAAAAAGTAACTACTGTACAAGCCATACAGGAAATGTAAACTAGCAAAGAATACTGACACTCTGTTACACTACCGGCTCAGAGTCAGAAAAACAATCAAGGACTGGTGTAATGCGGCCCAATGCTAAGTGGCTTATACTATGGCTAACGAGCAAAAAGTAATAATAGAATAAATTATTCACGGTAATTCAATTCGCATTTAATAATGTTACAATATGCTCTTAAAAATATAGTCCCTATAAGGATAGAATGTCAGACTGCTCACTGGAAGCCGCAAGTCCCTTAGCCCTTCTGGACATATCTGGGGTTGCTGTTCTCAGAGTATGCCACTTTTCATCCACAACATTTTACTAACAAATGTATGGCAAAATAGTTTTAAATGATTGTTTTATGGTCATTCATTTGGTTCGCTAACGACCAGAACACGGTGTCTGTATTTTTCAGTGCTGCATTTGTAAACAGCAAGCAAACATGTTTTTTTCCCATTAATTCATCTCCCTGTGTCAGGATTACTTGTAATATAACTGAAATAAAGTCAAACCATCAGATGTACTGGCCTCTTTTTTACCCTTATTACCTTGCACTCCTACTCTTTCTCCCTAGACAGCAAGGTGAGAATGGGACTTTACCGATTGGTACTTTTAGCCATGCTTCCTCAATGTAGTTTTTTTGTGGATGAAGAATGATAATGGATTTTGATCACTGGACCCTTACGGAGGTATAAACAGTGACATCAGCATAATTTGAGAGGTTGCCGCTTTGTTATAAATGTAAACAAACAGGATAGCATATTTCACCTGCCAGCCGTTATTATTATTTGCATGTTATTTTGATAGGGAAAATATTTTAAATGGACATAAAGTTTTATGTTTTTATAATGCTAACATTCTCAAGCAAAGTTTTAGCATGCTGAAAAAGCAACTTCTGGCTTGCCGGAGGACCAGTGCCTGAGAAGTTAATAAAATAATTTTAAAACAATGTAATAACTGTTCTTAGTGTTCAGAGAAGAGGTGTACAGTAAAAATTTACAGTTATTTGAGGCTTGATTTTTAAATATACTGTACCGCATGGCGCTAGGGGATTGGCTAAGCCTGACCTCGCCCCCTTCCTATCATTCCATGTGGTAACCGCCCACCTGATAAGTGTCCAGCCATGAGGTGACTGTGAGGTGTGAGAGGTGTGGGGGCCTCAGCCTGTGACTGAATCAGCAGAGGAAAGAGTGGAGGTGTATTTATTTTTTCACCTTTTTTTTTTTCTCCCTAAGATTGTGCCTGTATCATGTCTCTATCTGTTTTCATACCTGCTTCACTTCATTCCTGCTACCATAATGCCAATCTGCTATGTGCTACAGTCTCTTATAACCTGAGGTATGTAATACTGTTTCTTACAAGTTCCCTGTAAGTTGCCATAGAAGCCCTGAACACACAGGTGCTCGCTTTTTGAAAACCAATGGAATTTATGTTGAAAAGGATAACTGCTTATTAGTAAGTTAAAAGTCACACACCTTAGGTGTATTTGGAATGTTGAATAAAATTAGCGTGCACTGTTAATAAGCTGCCAGAACTTCCTGTGTGGTTACATGAAAATAACACCCATGTGAGGCCTCTGGACTTCTATGTACTATGCAGTCCTATTGTCGAAAGTAAACTGAACAGACACCCTTATCATCCAATATTCTGATTAGAAATGGATTTGCTTTGATAATGATGTCACGCCCCGCTCCGTCCGTTCCTAGTGTGTGCCACGCCCCCTCATTATCCACGTGTGCTTCCCCGATTTGTGCCAGCTGTTTCCTGTTTCTTTTGCCTTGTTCTGTGTATATCAGTCCACGTCTTCCCTTGTTCCCCAGATCGTGCATTGTATTGTCTCGTGACTGTCCGTGCTTGCCTGTTTGAGTCCATTAAACCCTGCTTACTTGACGTCCTGGCTTGCGCTCCTGTTTCCCTGCTCGCCTCCGTCTCCGAACGTGACAGAATGCACGATCTCTCCGAAAGCACGAAGCAGCAGTCCGAGCACCACCGGCTCGGACTGCTGCAAGACTTCGTGTATTGGCAGTCCCAGCCCGAGGTCCTGGAGGACCCGGTAGCCCTGGAGCTGGCTAGCCGGGGCCGGGACCTGCTCCAGGAGGAACGCCCGCCCGGGCAACAATACCCACTCCAGAGGGCACGTAAATGCCTCCGCCGCCTACAGCTCCGGCTCACGGAGGTACGGGCGGAGCGCGTTACTTGGAGCCTGGGGGACGTGCCCGAAACGGCTCCGCTGACCGCCGCGAGCGCCCCGACGAAGCGGCTGGAGGAGACACCGTTTCTCTTCCTGGGCGCTTGTTCACTGGTCCCTGCCTGGGAGTTAGCCAGGGAGCACGAGGGCTCCCCGCTTGCCTTGGAGGACACCGCCGCTACCAGCCTGGGCAGCTTCCGCGGAGAGCAGCCGCCTCCGTTGGAGGCGTACTTTTATCGGCCGGAGCGTCTGGGGCACGGTGGAATTCGTGCCGTGAGAGACGCTATTCCCCGGGTGCCGAGAGCCCTTAAAGGAACAGCGCCAACACGCTCGGCATCCCTCCTGCCTGCTCCGGACCTGCATGCTCCGGACCTGCCCGCGGCTGCGCTGCCTGCTGCCGCCGCCGATCTGCCCGCGGCACCGCCTGCTGCTGATGCCGCCGATCTGCCCGCGGCACCGCCTGCTGCTGATGCCGCCGCTCTGCCCGCGGCACCGCCTGCTGCTGATGCCGCCGCTCTGCCCGCGGCACCGCCTGCTGCCTCCGCCGATCTGCCCGCGGCTGCGCTGCCTGCTGCCGCCGCCGATCTGCCTGCAGCACCGCCTGACCCGCCTGTCCTGCTTGTCCTGCCTGCTGCAGCTGCTGCCGCTCTGCCCGCGGCACCGCCTGCTGCAGCTTCCGCCGCTTTGCCAGCGGCACCGCCTGACCCACCTGTCCTGCTTGACCCGCCTGTCCTGCCTGACCCGCTTGCCCTGCTTGTCCTGCCTGCTGCAGCTGCCGCTGCTCTGCCCGCGGCACCGCCTGCTGCAGCTTCCGCCGCTATGCCAGCGGCACCACCCGACCTGCCTGTTCTGCCTGCAGTCCCTGCAGCTGCCACCACTCTGGCTGCGGCACCCGCCGCGGTGCCCCCTGCTGGCCGCGAGAGGGTGGCACCCGCCGCGGTGCCCCCTGCTGGCCGCGTGAAGGCAGCACCCGCCGCGACGCCCCCTGCTGGCTGCACAATGGAGGTGCCCGCTGCGGCGCCCCCTGCTGGCCGCGTGACGGCGGCGCCCGCCGCGGCGCACCCTGGTGACCAGGAACAGAGGGTGCCTGCTGCAGCTCCGACTGAGGTGCCCTCCGAGGCGCCCCTTGCTGGCCACATGACGGCGGCGCCCGTCCTGCCGGCTCTTGACCTGCCTGTCTCGCCTGTCCTGCCAGTTCTTGACCTGCCCGTCTCGCCTGTCCTGCCGGCACCTGAACTGCCTGTCTTGCCCGTTCTGCCGGCCCCTGAACTGCCTGTCTGGCCTGTTCTGCCGGCTCCTGACCTACCCGTCTTGCCTGTCCTGCCGGCGCCTGAACTGCCCGAGGTGGCCGCGGTTGCGCCCCCTGCTGTGGCGCTCCCTGCTGGTCGCGTGCTGGCGGCGCCCGCCGAGGCGCCCCCTGCTGACCGGAAGCCTGAGGCGCCTGCCCAGGCGGCCCCTGCAGGTCGCACGCCTGCAGCTGCCTCCGTTCTACCTGAGGTGCACGCCGCGGTTGCGCCCCCTGTTGGCCACGTGCTGGTGGTGCCTGCTGCGGCGCCCCCTGTTGGCCACGTGCTGGTGGTGCCAGCAGCTGCGTCTGCGGTCCCGGTGCCGCCTCCGCCTGCACCCACGCCCACCGAGGCGCCCCCTGCTGGACACATGCCCGCGGCCCTGCCTGAGGCCGCCTCTCCCGAACTGCCCGCGGGCCTGCCTGAGGCCGCCTCTCCCGTCTTGCCCGCGGCCCCGCCTGAAGCCGCCTCTTCAGTCCTGCCTGCGGCCACGCCCGCGGCCCTGGCTGCCACGCCCGCGGCCCTGGCTGCCCCGCCTATGGCCACGCCCCCTGCTCTGCCCGAGTCTACACCCTCGGGCACCTCCTTCCTGACTCCCTCGCCCTTGCCCCGACAAGGCCAACACCACCCGGGACCCCGCCTTTCAGTGTCCCGTAAGGGAAGAGGACACAGGCGTCGGGTCCGGGTCCCGCCCTCCCTGCCCCCTGGCTCGCCCGTTCGGCCCCTGGCTGTGGCTCGGTGGCTGCCTGCAGGTCCTCCGGCTCGGGGTCGGCGGTCGCCGCCGGGTCCCCCCCTGGATCCTCGGTGCCGGTCCTCGGTCCCTCCTCCGGCTCCATGTCGGTCGCCTCCGGGCCCCCCTGCTCCGGCTGGGCGTCGGACGGCGCCTTCGCCGGCTCCGGCTGCGCCTCCGCCTGCCGCGGCTTCCCCCTTCTGCCTGCCTGCACCGGTGTTCCCTCCTGCTCCCTCCGTGTCCCCTCCGTCACTCCCTCGTCCCATTCCCTTGGCCCCTGGGTGGTCCCCTCCTGCTCCCTTCTCCCTCTCCCCTGCGGCCCCTCCGGCCGCTGCCTGTCGCCCGCCTGGGTTCCTTCGGGCTCCCCTTTTTCCTCCTCCCTTTCCCTTTGTCCCGCCTGTCTCTGCTCCTCTGCCCTCTGTGTCTCCTCTGTTCACTCCTGGCCCCCCCGTGTCGCCTGTGGGTGTCCCCTCTGTGTCCCTCTTCTCTGTTTGCTTGTCTGCGTTTCCTGTCCTTTGTCGGGTCTTGTCGTTTTTCTCGTCTTTGTTCCTGTTTTGCGTCTCTGTCTTGTTCCCTGGTTTTGGTTGATGTTTTGCTTTGTCTTTCAGGTCCTGTTCCCCGGTTTCGTCCCGTCCGTCGCCTCCTCTCGGGCGCGCCCGGTGTGCGCGCCTTTGGGGGGGGGTTATGTCACGCCCCGCTCCGTCCGTTCCTAGTGTGTGCCACGCCCCCTCATTATCCACGTGTGCTTCCCCGATTTGTGCCAGCTGTTTCCTGTTTCTTTTGCCTTGTTCTGTGTATATCAGTCCACGTCTTCCCTTGTTCCCCAGATCGTGCATTGTATTGTCTCGTGACTGTCCGTGCTTGCCTGTTTGAGTCCATTAAACCCTGCTTACTTGACGTCCTGGCTTGCGCTCCTGTTTCCCTGCTCGCCTCCGTCTCCGAACGTGACAGAATGCACGATCTCTCCGAAAGCACGAAGCAGCAGTCCGAGCACCACCGGCTCGGACTGCTGCAAGACTTCGTGTATTGGCAGTCCCAGCCCGAGGTCCTGGAGGACCCGGTAGCCCTGGAGCTGGCTAGCCGGGGCCGGGACCTGCTCCAGGAGGAACGCCCGCCCGGGCAACAATACCCACTCCAGAGGGCACGTAAATGCCTCCGCCGCCTACAGCTCCGGCTCACGGAGGTACGGGCGGAGCGCGTTACTTGGAGCCTGGGGGACGTGCCCGAAACGGCTCCGCTGACCGCCGCGAGCGCCCCGACGAAGCGGCTGGAGGAGACACCGTTTCTCTTCCTGGGCGCTTGTTCACTGGTCCCTGCCTGGGAGTTAGCCAGGGAGCACGAGGGCTCCCCGCTTGCCTTGGAGGACACCGCCGCTACCAGCCTGGGCAGCTTCCGCGGAGAGCAGCCGCCTCCGTTGGAGGCGTACTTTTATCGGCCGGAGCGTCTGGGGCACGGTGGAATTCGTGCCGTGAGAGACGCTATTCCCCGGGTGCCGAGAGCCCTTAAAGGAACAGCGCCAACACGCTCGGCATCCCTCCTGCCTGCTCCGGACCTGCATGCTCCGGACCTGCCCGCGGCTGCGCTGCCTGCTGCCGCCGCCGATCTGCCCGCGGCACCGCCTGCTGCTGATGCCGCCGATCTGCCCGCGGCACCGCCTGCTGCTGATGCCGCCGCTCTGCCCGCGGCACCGCCTGCTGCTGATGCCGCCGCTCTGCCCGCGACACCGCCTGCTGCCTCCGCCGATCTGCCCGCGGCTGCGCTGCCTGCTGCCGCCGCCGATCTGCCTGCAGCACCGCCTGACCCGCCTGTCCTGCTTGTCCTGCCTGCTGCAGCTGCTACCGCTCTGCCCGCGGCACCGCCTGCTGCAGCTTCCGCCGCTTTGCCAGCGGCACCGCCTGACCCACCTGTCCTGCTTGACCCGCCTGTCCTGCCTGACCCGCTTGCCCTGCTTGTCCTGCCTGCTGCAGCTGCCGCTGCTCTGCCCGCGGCACCGCCTGCTGCAGCTTCCGCCGCTATGCCAGCGGCACCACCCGACCCGCCTGTTCTGCCTGCAGTCCCTGCAGCTGCCACCACTCTGGCTGCGGCACCCGCCGCGGTGCCCCCTGCTGGCCGCGAGAGGGTGGCACCCGCCGCGGTGCCCCCTGCTGGCCGCGTGAAGGCAGCACCCGCCGCGACGCCCCCTGCTGGCTGCACAATGGAGGTGCCCGCTGCGGCGCCCCCTGCTGGCCGCGTGACGGCGGCGCCCGCCGCGGCGCACCCTGGTGACCAGGAACAGAGGGTGCCTGCTGCAGCTCCGACTGAGGTGCCCTCCGAGGCGCCCCTTGCTGGCCACATGACGGCGGCGCCCGTCCTGCCGGCTCTTGACCTGCCCGTCTCGCCTGTCCTGCCAGTTCTTGACCTGCCCGTCTCGCCTGTCCTGCCGGCACCTGAACTGCCTGTCTTGCCCGTTCTGCCGGCCCCTGAACTGCCTGTCTGGCCTGTTCTGCCGGCTCCTGACCTACCCGTCTTGCCTGTCCTGCCGGCGCCTGAACTGCCCGAGGTGGCCGCGGTTGCGCCCCCTGCTGGCCGTGTGATGGCGGCGCCCGCTGTGGCGCTCCCTGCTGGTCGCGTGCTGGCGGCGCCCGCCGAGGCGCCCCCTGCTGACCGGAAGCCTGAGGCGCCTGCCCAGGCGGCCCCTGCAGGTCGCACGCCTGCAGCTGCCTCCGTTCTACCTGAGGTGCACGCCGCGGTTGCGCCCCCTGTTGGCCACGTGCTGGTGGTGCCTGCTGCGGCGCCCCCTGTTGGCCACGTGCTGGTGGTGCCAGCAGCTGCGTCTGCGGTCCCGGTGCCGCCTCCGCCTGCACCCACGCCCACCGAGGCGCCCCCTGCTGGACACATGCCCGCGGCCCTGCCTGAGGCCGCCTCTCCCGAACTGCCCGCGGGCCTGCCTGAGGCCGCCTCTCCCGTCTTGCCCGCGGCCCCGCCTGAAGCCGCCTCTTCAGTCCTGCCTGCGGCCACGCCCGCGGCCCTGGCTGCCACGCCCGCGGCCCTGGCTGCCCCGCCTACGGCCACGCCCCCTGCTCTGCCCGAGTCTACACCCTCGGGCACCTCCTTCCTGACTCCCTCGCCCTTGCCCCGACAAGGCCAACACCACCCGGGACCCCGCCTTTCAGTGTCCTGTAAGGGAAGAGGACACAGGCGTCGGGTCCGGGTCCCGCCCTCCCTGCCCCCTGGCTCGCCCGTTCGGCCCCTGGCTGTGGCTCGGTGGCTGCCTGCGGGTCCTCCGGCTCGGGGTCGGCGGTCGCCGCCGGGTCCCCCCCTGGATCCTCGGTGCCGGTCCTCGGTCCCTCCTCCGGCTCCATGTCGGTCGCCTCCGGGCCCCCCTGCTCCGGCTGGGCGTCGGACGGCGCCTTCGCCGGCTCCGGCTGCGCCTCCGCCTGCCGCAGCTTCCCCCTTCTGCCTGCCTGCACCGGTGTTCCCTCCTGCTCCCTCCGTGTCCCCTCCGTCACTCCCTCGTCCCATTCCCTTGGCCCCTGGGTGGTCCCCTCCTGCTCCCTTCTCCCTCTCCCCTGCGGCCCCTCCGGCCGCTGCCTGTCGCCCGCCTGGGTTCCTTCGGGCTCCCCTTTTTCCTCCTCCCTTTCCCTTTGTCCCGCCTGTCTCTGCTCCTCTGCCCTCTGTGTCTCCTCTGTTCACTCCTGGCCCCCCCGTGTCGCCTGTGGGTGTCCCCTCTGTGTCCCTCTTCTCTGTTTGCTTGTCTGCGTTTCCTGTCCTTTGTCGGGTCTTGTCGTTTTTCTCGTCTTTGTTCCTGTTTTGCGTCTCTGTCTTGTTCCCTGGTTTTGGTTGATGTTTTGCTTTGTCTTTCAGGTCCTGTTCCCCGGTTTCGTCCCGTCCGTCGCCTCCTCTCGGGCGCGCCCGGTGTGCGCGCCTTTGGGGGGGGGTTATGTCACGCCCCGCTCCGTCCGTTCCTAGTGTGTGCCACGCCCCCTCATTATCCACGTGTGCTTCCCCGATTTGTGCCAGCTGTTTCCTGTTTCTTTTGCCTTGTTCTGTGTATATCAGTCCACGTCTTCCCTTGTTCCCCAGATCGTGCATTGTATTGTCTCGTGACTGTCCGTGCTTGCCTGTTTGAGTCCATTAAACCCTGCTTACTTGACGTCCTGGCTTGCGCTCCTGTTTCCCTGCTCGCCTCCGTCTCCGAACGTGACAAATGACATATAGTGTTACATTTTTTCCCTAATGCTGCTGCAGTGAAGTATCCATAAACGGAAGTTTTTGTTCCTTATTTTCCAGTGGGCCTGTCCCATTGGAGATCAAAACAATTTTTTCCTTTCCAAAAAAAAATAAGACCCAAAGGGTAGCAAAGTGATGAGCACTATCGCCTCAGGCCTCCAGGACCAGGGACGTCTTTCTCTGCTTTTCTCTTGCTTTTCTCTGCCCTTTGTGTACAAATTCTCCTCTTGTTGAATGGGCCTGATCCAGGTTCACCAGTTCCCTCCTACAGTCCAAAGACATGCTAACTATAGTCTTCAAATTGCACCCGCATAGTGTGTGTATGTGTGTGTGTATGTGTCCTGCGAAGGACTGGCATCCTATTCAGGGATGCAACTAAAGAAAAGAAATGTACTGCCTGTTTTTTTTTTGTAGTAGTGCTGAAACATAATAAACAACAGCATAGCTAATATGAAATATAACCTGGATTAAAAGCCAGCCAGATTTAGACCTGATATGGCAGACTGATTTCCACAAAATTCTGAGAAAGGACAAGACTACCTATAGGCTCTTCACTCTGTGCTTCTCTTCAAAAAAATATCACAGGAGCAAAGTCCCCGGCATGAGTGGCCACTTTAAGTGTAGCATTTGAAATTCAAATACACTCTGCAATCCAGTAATGAGAGCCTCTATCATCGGGTAGCGCATTAGCATTTAATCCAGGGACAGTGATTGCACATGTATTTTTAATCGTATCAATTTGCCTTATTTCAAATAAGCCTCTGCAGGGCTTTGCCTGAAAGGGCCGTAAACCACGCCGTGTATTTAAATAGTCTCCAATCACGTAAAGTAAATATTCTGAATAATTGCTTGTATATTATCATTTAGACCTGTGCTTAATTGGGATTTCCACCTCCCCACTGAGCTCAAATTTTGCATTAGTTATGAAACAGGCAAGCATGAAACAGTCTAGCTTCAGTCTGTACCCAGTGGATATACATGCATAAAGTAATCACTGTTTATCTTGCTTTTACCCATCTGCAAGTGTTGGGGGTGTTTCTGAATTTGTTCAATATGGAGAAGGTGTGACAAAGCCATGATGTATTTTATGTGTTACATCATCTAGAGTATTTTTTGGTTGCTGAACTTAGTGTTTAATTTCATTCAATGGCAACTTGAGTCCTTGGCCTGAGCATGTGCTCTATGAATAAGAGATTTTTTTTGTCATTCACTGACAATACCAGCATGAGACTGTGTTTGTGGCAATCTGCAGACACAGTAAGGCCAATAAAAACACAACAAATGAATGTAGTAATAACAGGCAGAGCACAGTGAGAATACACTCAACATAAAGTATAGATAAAGTGCAAGAGAGAAAGCAAGAAAATGTATTGCAATGGTGAGCATCTTTTTTTTTTTTCTTTTTACCCCTGTCGTGTCCGGCAGTTTAGCAAGCAGGATGTTAGTCTGGGTGCTTTATTATGCCAACACTTTTATTTTGCCAAGTGGAGCTTCGGATTAAGCTCCTCTTGTTACTTGAGGTATACTCTTTAGTAACCATTTTTGATTATTGCGCCACAAAGCAGGAGCTGACAGGGAAAGTTAACTGAAGTAGAAGAGATGAAGAGAGGAGGGAGAGAAAGAGGAGAGACAGAAGAAGAAAAAAGAAAATATATATACACACACACACATATATATATATATATATATATATAAATATAAAATTAAAAAAGGGGGGGGGGGTCAGAGAGAGAGAGAAAAACAGAGAAAGAAAATAGTCTATGACAACTTAAGAAAAAGTAGAGCAAAAAGGAAAGAGTAACAAAAGAACAGCTTCTGCATCTTACTACTGGACATTGTGTCATTACACCAGCTGCTGTATCTGAAGAATAAGATCCACATACAAAAAGTATACATACAAAGAAACCAATGGTACCATTATGACAGGGAATACACTTGTGCCAGTATGTGCAATGTGCAATGGTGAGCATCTTAATACCGGGGTAATGCAATAGAAGTAGAAATGAATAAATAATTTGATACACTTGAGCAATAAAATAGAATGCCTTAATTGTCATTTTACAGGTAGCAACAATGAAATTTCAATATTTGTTTCTCTTATCTTGTTTTCCTGTGAAACACACATATAAACATAAAGACAGTCAATGGGTTACAAACATCTGACTTACGTAAAACCCATAATTACGAATGGGCTGCCATAAATCCTATTATATTACAAATTTGAGTTAAATGGAATGGTTTGTAATAACAAGCGCACACACTGCTTTGTGACGATCATGAAAACATCGTGCAGCTTCAGCGGTTCGTCGGCCCGAGGTACAGTGCAAGACTGTTTGTAATTACATTTATTATTACTGTATGTTTTAGCGTACAGTATATGGAAATGTTTCTTAAGTGTTTAATTGCATAGAACGGTTAAATATACACTACACATTAAGAGAAACATTTGACTCACTGATGCTAAATAAGAACCATATGTACCTGTCATGGTTTACCTATAAATTCAACTTGAAGACAAACTTAGGGAACCGATCTCATTCATAACCTGGTGACTGCCTGTATACCTTCTGACAGCAGAAGGTGAGCCATTTATCAAGCAGCCCTGGAGAAGATGGGGTTAAGGGCGTCTCTCAAGAGCCTCACAGTGATATGACTATTCTTACAGCTACAGGGTTTGAACCAAACACCTTCCAGATACAAGCACAAAGTCCTACCCTGCAGAGTCACGCACCACCCCTGTGTATTAGGCAGAAAAGATTTGATATCTTGCACCATGTACATTAAATATTAATTATGGATGCGGCATTTTCGGCAGGCTTGGAGTTACGGCATGAGAAGGCTCTGGGGAAGAAGAAAAAAAAAAACGGTTCCTGAATCTGGTCTGAGTTTCGTTTGCCAGAGGGTAGGGGGATGAATACGTAGAAAGGCAGGGTGGGCGGAGCCTTTCAAGATGCGGAGGGCCCGCAGACGGCAGCGGGTTTTGTAAATGCTGTCAAAGTCTGGGAGCTGTGAACCTGCGATTTTTCTGGGCAGTTCTATATAGGCATCTGAGTAATTTCCTGTCTTCTGTGGTGCTGCTGGCATACTGTCCCGATATGCAGTAGGTGTGTTTGTTTTCCAGCAGTGCGGCAGTACAAGTTCACCAGTAGTTCTTGGGGGAAGCTATGCCCCCCGTCAACCTCCTTAAAAACTAAAGCTGTTGTTTTGCTTTTTTCACTAGTGAGACAGTGTTAAGGGACCATGAAACTTCCTTGGATGTGTGGACCCTGAGGAACTGAAAACTAGCAACACTCTCCAGCACTTCCTCGCTGTTCCGTGTCCTGCTGTTCACACATGGTATTATGCAGTTTTCCAAGTGCTAGCTTAGCTTTATCTTGTGGCAGAACATAAACTGGGATCAGGATGACTACTGTACACTCTCTCGGCAGATGGAACGGCCTACATTTAAGCATTATAAACTCCAGGACGGGAGAACAGTATCTTTCACATAAACTTCTCATTTTCACTAGAGGATACATTTTGTTACAACTTTAAAGTAGATGTGAGATTAAGCTCAAATGAAGCCTAGATGCAGCTGGAAGAGGGACAAAATGGGCTTTATTCGAACTAGGAAGATAAGGAACTGGAAAAACAGCAGATCACAAGGTGCCTAAATGGAGGACAGGGAGCTCCAGCGAGGCAGGAGTGGGGCACACAGGTACATGGGGGACACAGCAGGAAGTGAAACCAAAACAGACATTAGACACACTAAACATCCACAACACCAATAACAATGACCAAGCTGGGGAAGAAAGGGAGGGCAGCTTAATATACACATGGAGCACAATCACCAAACTATAGAAACAAGTGCAGATGGTTTATGATAATTAGGTGATTAAGGGCTGGCCAGTGACATCCGCTGGCCAAACGGAGACATAAATGGAGAGGCAGGAATGGATCCTGACACTTGTCAAGTACATTTTATGTTCTTTAGACACACAGAGTCAAGCTCACACTACTAAGATGCCTGCAGGGACCTGCTGCTGAACAACAGCTTTTCTATTCATAGATCCAGCCGCAACATCCTGTTTTCTATTCTTGTTATAAATGATGCTTGGAGTCCCCAGGTCTGATTTGGGCAGACTCTGAATCGGTGGGTGGTCGCCCCGTTCCCCTGGCAGTCCTCACAGGATCCAAACTGCAACTCTGGCTTCTTACTTTTCTGTCAGTGGAGGTAGCGTCTGTAGTAAAAGTTTGAGGTGCACACAACACTCAGCAACTGTGCCATTTAGAGGCACGGGAACCTGATGGACTGTAGGACAATAGGATTTAGCGTGAATCTACAAAGACCGTATGCCGGCAGTTGGTTTTAGCCGGTCAAAGATGGTTTTAGATGGTCCTGACCTAGCTCTTGCTGCTCTTTGATGGTTTAGGTGGGTGGGTTAACAGCTAATCATGCTGGTGTGGGCAGCCTATCAAGATAGTCATGCTGGCACAACCAATTAAACCAGCCAGAATGACCATCACAAGCTGGTATGACTAGCTAAACCACCAAACCATTATGCAAAAACATAGCTTAAGCTGGTCAAATTTTTTTTTTTTTCCAGCAGGGGCAGCTCTATATACCATGCGAAGTGGGAGATGATGCTCAGATGGACTTTTCTGGATGTGCTTTTAATTAGGAAATTGCTTAGTGAAGAAACGATGAAAGAGTACATGACTGGTGCTTCCACTTCTGAGCAAAATATCTACCTTGAATTACTACAATTTATGTCTAAATTGATTTATATTCACTGCTCTGTAAAATGGACCTATAGATGTGAAGCACGCTTCAGTATGCTTCTCATTTATCTTACACATCATAACATACTTAAAAGGGTTAAATGTCAGGGAAATAAACCCCGGATAGAGAGTCATGCCGTTAAATTTGAGGGTGAGTGACTAGCGGCTCAGCAGCTACAGCGGGATCTTGATTTAATTAGTGACTGGGCCGATACCTGCCAGATGAAATTTAACATAGACAAATGTAAGGTACTCCATATAGGGAGCAGAAATATAAAGTACAGGTATTTTATGGGACCTACTGAAATAAAGGTAGCTGATTATGAGAAAGACCTTGGTGTGTATGTTGATGCTTCCATGTCTCATTCTCGCCAGTGCGGGGAAGCAATAAAAAAGGCCAATAGGATGTTGGGGTATATGTCCAGGTGTGTGGAGTTTAAGTCAAGGGAGGTAATGCTAAGATTATACAATTCCTTGGTGAGACCTCACCTAGAATATTGTGTGCAGGTTTGGTCACCATATCTTAAAAAGGACATTGCGGCCTTAGAAAAGGTGCAGCGTAGGGCCACAAGAATGATTCCTGGTCTTAGAGGAATGTCATACGAGCTAAATCTGTTCAGCCTCAAGCAAAGGAGACTGAGGGGGGACATGATCCAGGTCTATAAGATCCTAACAGGTTTGGACGCTGTTCAACCGAATAGTTACTTCAGCAGTAGTTCAAATACAAGAACTCGTGGCCATAGGTGGAAATAAGCGGGAGAACATTTCAAACTGGATTTAAGGAAGCACTTCTTTACACAGCGTGTAGTCAGAGTATGGAATAGTCTTCCTGATAACATCAGCTGAGTCCCTGGGTTCCTTTAAATCAGAGCTAGATAAGATTTTAACAACTCTGAGCTATTAGTTAAGTTCTCCCCAAGCAAGCTCGATGGGCCGAATGGCCTCCTCTCGTTTGTATAGTTCTTATGTTCTTATGTTCTCACCTGCTGTAATGTTGCTGATAAAGGTGAATCCTTTAGGAGCGCCACTGAGGTGGATGTTTAGTGTACAAATACAGTATACATTAACCAGCATTGGTTAGTGGGCCACAAGCACTTTGTAATTGAATGTTACACTTAATCATAGCAACACAAGTCTCTTGATATGATGATTAACCTTAAAAGCTTTCTTAACAGTGAATGTTTAATCCAGCTGTTCTTGTTTTGTACTTGTTAGAAAAATAAGCTGTTGTAAATGGACTGCATTTATATAGCGCTTTTCTACTCCTACGAGTACTCAAAGCGCTTTACAATTTATGCCTCACATTCACCCATCCACACTCACATTCATACACCGGTGGCGGAGGCTGCCATGCAAGGTGCCAACCTGCACACCGGGAGCAATTTGGGGTTCAGTGTCTTGCTCAAGCACACTTTGATGGGGTCAGGAAGAACCAGGGCTCGAACCTCGAACCAGGGCTCGAACCTGCAACCTTCCAGTTGCCGAACGATAGCACTACCTCCTGTGCCACCATCTTCCCCTGTTGTAAAGGCAATAAGACAGACACTGACGCGGCAAAGCTGTAAGTCCTGAGGTCAGAGGCACCCGGGGCTGAGCCCAAGAACGTAGCTGAAACTCAGGCGGGGAGATAGGATGATCGGCTTCGGTACAGATGAGGGAGAGGCGCAAAACACGGTCGAGAATCCAGGCAGGGGTCCGGCGATTGGCGTCGGTCCAGAAAGAGGCAGAGGTGAAAAACACAGTCGAGGGTCCAGGCAGAGGTCGGGCGATTGGCGTCGGTCCAGAAAGGGGGCAGGCAGAAACTCAGAGTCTAGGAAACGTAGCAGAGGTCAGAACACAGGGAAACACACACCGGAGAAAATGCTCAATCTCAGGGCACACCATGAAGATCTCGCACCGATCAGAGAACCGAGTTGCCTCATATAGTGAAACCGAAACCGGGGAAAACAAGACACAGCTGGGAGAGGAGTGTCTGGAACGGGAGCAACTGGTACGGCCAGAAAAACTGGTTGACAGGACGCGAAACCTCGGGGAAGCTCTATCGATCGAAAGCCCTGGAGGGGCGTGGCTGAGACGACGATGGGGATTCCTCAGTGCTATCCATGACATAAGCCCTTTGTTACTCAAACCTAAAGTACCTCCAAAAACACATTAATAAATTTTTTTAAAAAAAGAAAAAAAAATGCTGTTTCACATATTTGGGAATAAACTATCAATCCTTTTTCACAATACAAGATATCTCTGTTTATAAAGTAAGTGGTAAATGACACACGCATGTCAGAGGGATATTGTTTGCCTAAATTATCAACAGTGTTGGGAAGATTACTTTGGAAATGTAATTCGTTACAATTACAAGTTACTCTATTTAAAATGTAATAGCAGTGTAACTATTTCAATTACTATGTGAAAGTAATGTAACTATGTTCTTATGTTCTTATGTTCTTAACTAATTACATTTGATTACTTTTTGATTACTTTTCTAAATTATGAATGAATATTCTCAACCATTAACCATTTTGAAATTTTGTAACCTGGCAGTGTTTGCCTTACAGCAGTACTAAACACTGACTACTGTCAAACTCCTTTCAATACATGAATTAACATGATTTTAATTGATCAATTTAATAAATATACCAAACATACCATATAGGCCTAATAATTATTTTAAAGAATGGGTAAGAATAGATCCTCTCTTCATACTGAAAACCGGGATTTCCACAGTGTAACAAGTCATAACATTAATATTGCATAAAAATATACCTCAAATTAAAAAAAAATTGTTTAAACTCAGCCTTCAGTTATTAAATTCATAATATAAACTTTTTGGGAGTCAAAACAAGATAAACTACGAGTGATTTGACCACTCTGTGACGCTTCAGAATTACATTATGATACAAACATTTGATATACTTGCGAAAATAAATGGTTCCATTTTACTTCTGATCTGAACAGTTCTTGCATCAGACAGGATATGAAATTTCAGCTGATTGTGTAATCACTCTGTTTAAGTCAATTTTTCAATCACAAATCACGGAGTAGCCTAAAACAGTGTCTTCGCAGCACTGTAAAATAAAATGGGTTAGCAGAGTGGTAAGGCTAACCAATCAGAAGCATCGAATACTTTCAAACTTTCGGAAGTGGAAGGAAATAGCAAAGGAAATAGCAAAGTTTTTCTTATGTTTTGCATAAGAAAAACACGAAAAGCAATAAAAATACTGTTATTAAAGATATTAGCAAGGTTTTGCATACAATCTTATGATGTAACTAAAATTGTAATCATGAATATTTCCATAAGTAACTGTAATTTAATTACACTTGTTTCTCTAATAACTGTAATGGATTACAATTACATTTTTTTGTATTTAAATTATGTAACGCCGTTACATGTAACTCGTTACTCCCCAGCACTGATTATCAAAACGTTTTAGTCTTTTTCAGCTTTCACCAACTAAACTGGTTTTTGTAGGTATTACAATGGAGGAGAGGAGTGTGTAAAGTTTTGTCTTTATTGACTGAAGGTCTGTCTGCTCTGAGATGTGAGGAGACGTTACATGAGAGAAAGATTTCAAGTAATTCTGAGGTATGTCTACATCAAGTGAGGGGAAGTTGTCTTATCCAACCACAACCTTTCACCCTGATACTTCCCTTATTAACCTGGACTCTGCGGACTCTGGTGCTGGCTACAGCATCTCCTTGGACTCCTCAACATTTCCCTCACTGCTTCATTCGTCCCCTGACCTTTGTTTACTCTTAGTGACCCGTGCATCTTACTCTACATCAGCATCTGATTAGTTTCCTGCTGGTATTGCAGTGAATGATGGATTGGCTTTCTTGTACAATATGCTTGTAGGATACAGTTAGGGTCAAACATGCTGTTAGATGAATTAGCTGTCAGCGTTTGTGCCTTGTGATGGATTGGCATCCCAAACAGTACGTCTTCTGACTTGTGCTCTGTGCTTCCCCAAGATTTAAAACTTGAAAATCTGTACGGGATTTTTGATTATTGAGAATGGCTTAGTCCAAGCAACTAAGATGCTCATCTACAAAGTCAAAATCTGTTTTTTTAAGGCAGTTATTAACACATATAAATGTATTGCTTGTTACATGATGTATTGCAGCATCTTTTCAGAGAGTCTGCTGCAATGGCACTCAACCAATGGCCGTCAACAGCAGCCCAAGGGCCCTTACCATGGCTCCTGAGGTTGTTAGTCTGCCCTCCCAGGGTGATCCCGATGCTCCCTGCCAGTTTCTCACTTTTCTGGATCTCCACTGTGGACTTTTCAGTCGCCATGCAAGTTCTTGACTCTTCTATTTCATTGTGTTACTACTTCTTCTAATAACACCAGTAGTAACTAAGCATCATAGCTTCCTTCCTAATGAAAAGTTCCAGTTTAAAACTTGTGCTAGACCAGAATGCTACTGCTAGCATGTTGTAGGACGGTAGCTCTGCATCTCTCCCTAATCTTCCCCTAATCAGGGATAAGCCTTCCTGGCAGCCGAAAGGGGGTAAGCTGTCCCTGGCAGCGAATATGCCCATCTATACCCCTTCCAGCTCCAGTGGTAAGATCCCCCAATGTGAAATGCTTCTAACAAGTTTTATCATACTGATTTTTTTTTTATTTTTCAGCACATGGGATGAAACTGAATGCTTAATAGTGACTGAATGTTTTATCTACCCCAATCAAGGTAAATCCTCAGGCTTATTTAGTCTTACAAAAAAATGCTTGCTTGTTCTGGTGTGTTTTCTGTACAGAAAGCCACTGTGTTGTCACTGTGTTCTCCTCCTGTGTGGTGTTTAGAAACGTTTCTCTATCTACTGTTTTAACGACACATTGATTTAAAAAGAAATGCACTATTCTGCCCCTTTAAGTTTTCTGGAAATTTTACTTTTTCTATAGCTTTTCTATAGCACCCTAGATGGCCTTTCCAGTTTTATCAGCTTTGTATTGTTCAAGAGGATGTTTAAGGTGAAACAAGTACCTTTCCCAGTGGTGTGTGCACTGGATGGTGAAACCCAGCACTGCTTTTTCAGAATGGATCGGCGTAATGTTAGCCATCCTCTCATTCATCCTGTCGGGCCTGTCATTCACACTGGCAACCCAGACCAGTCGCTTTTCCCATTGAAATACCACGCCTTCGCCTTTCCCCAAAGTACCGTGCTTCGGCTCAGTTGCCCGTTCGGCCTGGAACCGTTTGACAAATGGGTTTCGACTATTACGCAGCTTTACAGCTTGCTGTTTCCCTGGCTTGACCTTTGTCATGAATGTCCAGCTTATTAGTGTGGGGGGGGGCACATTTCACAATCCAAGCTGACACGACGCCAGCAGCGATGTCTACCGTGTGTGAACCAGCCTTGCAAAGTGCTCTTTTTGTGTTGTCTCAATTCACGTTTCACTTTTAGCACTGCACAAGTCCTGAAGGAAACAGGACACAAAGAAGGTCTCACTGTTACCCCTCGCTGGAATTAAAAGGCACAGTAACAGTAAACACCCAAAGAGTCAGTCCTATAATATATAGTACATAGTATAGTACTATACTGCTTCATCTCGCACCGTGGCACAAATAAGATCCAAATGAGATGTCAGACACTGAAACATATATTTTTTACAAAGGGACAACTCTGCTGTACCTTTGGTTAGTGGTTTAAAATGCCTTTGACATCGTTAATGCAGCCTTCAGTCTGCCACCCTACACAGGCCGGCACGAAGAACTGACTCAGTGGACTTTGGCTTTGACCTTGACCACAGCTTACACTGTGCTTTTAGCAAGCAAGCCACTCTTTCTTTCTTCAACAATGTTAGCCCGGGAGGGTGGGGTTGGGCATGGATCCCCAGAGGTTTCCTTTTACTTGGGTCTTTTTTTTCCTCTCCTCCATTGTAATCTGGCTTCCTTACTTTAATTTTGTTGTCTTTGCTTTTCTGGTTTTGCATTATTCTATATAAACGATGTAGTAATGTGCTGCAACACACTCATGTGAAATGGCATGGGGTGACCCTGTTGTAAAAGGCGCTATATAAAGAGAAATTGAGTTGAACATAGCTGTGTCTGTGTTGTGAATTTTTTGTTTGTACTTTGTGCTTTTTTGCGACTTGGTACGTGGTACTTGGTACGTGTACCGGTAGTGCACCCTTTGTGCCTCATGTTTGAGGCTAAACAGTTTAATCCGCATCCACATCTGCTCTTACGGCCAAACTGAACAGCCTCCAATGAGATTTATAAATACCAACAGGAAGACTGACCACCTGTTAAACTCCCACATGCCCAGACTATATTTTCTCATTTCTTTAATCCTGTTTTATAGAACTGCAGTTCAGGCGGTTATAAGCAAGACTGGAGATCTGAGACATATCTGGCAGGCATAAAGCAAGTAGAAGTAGATGGTTTCCCTGGGAGTTACTGTGCTGTTGGACCAGACTCCGCATTGTGGGAGCACGCTGACCAGCGTGGCGTGTTCCTGGTTCTGTGCCTCGCTTGAGCCCACTGCATGCCTGCGGACTTGGGCCATCTGGTCAGAATGATGATATGGGTGCTCAAGCTTTACAGGTACTTCACAAAAATCCCTCCATCTTTTACACACACTGGTTTCTATCTCTGTATTCTAGGAATAAACAAAAGCAGCTTGGAAGTCTGTTGTTTAATGTCCATTTTTTCAGTATCCCTTCATCCTTGACCAATTCAGTACATCTTGGAACTGATTTAAGATCAGTACTTAATGTTCACAGTTGATTCTGGCTGGCAATTTATCACAACACAGTTATTGCATGGCCATTATTCTGCTAATTAGCCATTCACATTGTTACATGTGGTAATATTTAATTTTAAACGGAAACAAAACAAACGTGTTGTTTTCACATAGATGGTGTTGCTGCTATGAAGTTTAAGTTTAAGTGTAAGATCACAGGTAAGCTTACACCCCTACCAGTAAATGCCAGTTTAAAATCCAACTTAAATTTTTTTTCTAATTCTCAAAAATAAGGCAATATAATACAATTTATACATGGACATTAAAGAACATTCTCAGGTTTAACTGGAAGTACATAATAATAATAAAAAAAAAACGTTAGATACAAACCGTTATCCAAAAATAATATGTACAGTAATAAGTCCTACACTGATAATTCCAATCAGCCGCTTAAGTCCCCAAGTAGTTCTCTGTAGACATATTTTCCCTTACTCTGTCCATCCAGCATCTAATGACAGTCCAATAAAACAGTCTAGGACACCCCAAACACACTGTTCACAAACCTGTCCCTCTAAGCAGGGTCATTAAGGTGCCACAATGCACTAGTGAATCCTCCTCATTGCGTACAGCTGTTCACACTTCGGAATTATTAAGCAGGCACAGTGCTGGTTCGCTTTTTCTCTTATCACAGGTTGGGCTTCACAGTTCATCCAATGAGGAGAGAGACGGAGGAATATGGACCACAAAGAAAACCACAAGAACACTTAAAGAAAAATCCATTTCTGATCTGTACAGCATTATGTCATCGAAATGAAACATGCACAATATACATAAAACCATGTTCCCCACAACTCTTGTTACATCCATCCATCCATTGTCCAACCCGCTTATCCTACTGGGTTGCGGGGGCACGGGCAATGAGCACGAGGTAGGGAACAACCCTGGATGGTGGGCCAGCTCATCACAGGGCACACTCGCACACCATTCACTCACACATGCACACCTAAGGGCAATTTTAGCAATGCCAATTAGCCTCAGCATGTCTTTGGACTGTGGGGGGAAACCAGAGTACCCGGAGGAAACCCCACAACGACACGAGGAGAACATGCAAACTCCACACACATGTGACCCAGGCAGAAACTCGAACCCATGTCCCAGAGGTGCGAGGCTAACCACTGCACCACCATGCCGCCCCCACTCTTGTTACTTTCACATTATAATTAAATACATGATCTTCTCTTGCTGGATATCTGTGTTAATTCTGCTTGTGCTCTGTGGTTAAGTCTCTGTCTAATCTGTTTCAGCCTGGCCTGGGACGGTCATGAAGAAGCCGTTGTTGCCGTCTGCCTGCATGGTGCAGATTGATTCCCACTCGCTCACAGAGCATTCCCGGCTGGTCATCGTGTCACAGTAGTTTATTTTAGATTAGAAACATGGACGTATAATTCCTGAGTCCTAAGCTGATGTCTAATGCATCGTCCTTCATGATTGCTGTCAGAGGAGCTCAATCAGTGGCCAGGAAGTCTTATCCCTGATGAGGGGAAGATTAGCGAGAGATACAGAGCTATCATCCTACAACATGATAGCTATATAGCATCTCTCTGCTGTGTGTGAGCACAGTTTGTATGTTCTGTGAGTATTCTCAGGTTAACCTCACACTTAGGCTAGCTGGTGTCTCTAAATTTCCCAGAGTGTGTGCATGTACAGTATGTGCCCTGTGATGGTTTAAATCATTAATTTAAATAATTTCAACTAGGGTTGCAACTTGCAACTAACGATTACTTTGATAGTCAATTAATCTGTCGATTATTTTTCCGATTAATTGATTATTAATCGGGGGGGGGGGGGGGCAAAATCAATTTGATTTCCAGCATGTTTTAATAACCCAGACTGTCTTCATATAAAGGTTGTTTCCAGCAACTCACATAAAAAAAAATGTATGCTACATTAAGAGTACAAAAAAATTATTTTGTAGCAGCTGAATCAATGTCATGAAAAACACAATCCTTTTTTTATGAAGTGCAACCAGCATGGTGCTTTACAAAATGTATTCAGTACTCCAGTTTTTTAATGTTAAAGCACAGACTACCGCTGCTGCTACTAAGAATATTATTAAATAATTGTCTAATGTTATTTAATGTTGATACACATATGTGACGGGGGGAGAGAGTGAATGTGTCTGCATTTATTATGGACAAACAAAGTAAACATTAATTGCGGAGAAAAGCCTACAAATGCGCCGACTTGCGCTCTCGTGAAACGCCATAGACTTTAGTTACTGAACGGCGCAAGTTTGTTTAATAAAAAGACAAGATATACACTCACCTAAAGGATTATTAGGAACACCATACTAATACGGTGTTTGATCCCCTTTCGCCTTCAGAACTGCCTTAATTCTACATGGCATTGATTCAACAAGGTGCTGAAAGCATTCTTTAGAAATGTTGGCCCATATTGATAGGACAGCATCTTGCAGTTGATGGAGATTTGTGGGATGCACATCCAGGGCACGAAGCTCCCGTTCCACCACATCCCAAAGATGCTCTATTGGGTTGAGATCTGGTGACTGTGGGGGCCATTTTAGTACAGTGAACTCATTGTCATGTTCAAGAAACCAATTTGAAATGATTCGGGCTTTGTGACATGGTGCATTATCCTGCTGGAAGTAGCCATCAGAGGATGGGTACATGGTGGTCATAAAGGGATGGACATGGTCAGAAACAATGCTCAGGTAGGCCGTGGCATCTAAACGATGCCCAATTGGCACTAAGGGGCCTAAAGTGTGCCAAGAAAACATCCCCCACACCATTACACCACCACCACCAGCCTGCACAGTGGTAACAAGGCATGATGGATCCATGTTCTCATTCTGTTTACGCCAAATTCTGACTCTACCATTTGAATGTCTCAACAGAAATCGAGACTCATCAGACCAGACAACATTTTTCCAGTCTTCAACTGTCCAATTTTGGTGAGCTCGTGCAAATTGTAGCCTCTTTTTCCTATTTGTAGTGGAGATGAGTGGTACCCGGTGGGGTCTTCTGCTGTTGTAGCCCATCCGCCTCAAGGTTGTGCGTGTTGTGGCTTCACAAATGCTTTGCTGCATACCTCGGTTTTAACGAGTGGTTATTTCAGTCAAAGTTGCTCTTCTATCAGCTTGAATCAGTCGGCCCATTCTCCTCTGACCTCTAGCATCAACAAGATTTTCGCCCACAGGACTGCCGCATACTGGATGTTTTTCCCTTTGCACACCATTCTTTGTAAACCCTAGAAATGGTTGTGCGTGAAAATCCCAGTAACTGAGCAGATTGTGAAATACTCAGACCGGCCCGTCTGGCACCAACAACCATGCCACGCTCAAAATTGCTTAAATCACCTTTCTTTCCCATTCTGACATTCAGTTTGGAGTTCAGGAGATTGTCTTGACCAGGACCACACCCCTAAATGCATTGAAGCAACTGCCATGTGATTGGTTGATTAGATAATTGCATTAATGAGAAATTGAACAGGTGTTCCTAATAATCCTTTAGGTGAGTGTAGTCTTATAAGCAATACTATACCGTTTTCATCAAGAAATATCTCTATCCAGCGAATTAAATACT
The DNA here is from genome assembly GCF_048594095.1 of Paramormyrops kingsleyae. Classification (NCBI taxonomy): domain Eukaryota; kingdom Metazoa; phylum Chordata; class Actinopteri; order Osteoglossiformes; family Mormyridae; genus Paramormyrops; species Paramormyrops kingsleyae. The sequence continues at coordinate 9,416,846 of NC_132821.1, read as the reverse complement.
GTCATGTATTATCTATAAAAACAAAAAACACCGAAAAGGCATGTGATGTTTTAAAATATATGGCTTGTTTACCTCAAGAGCTTCGTAAAAAGACATGAAAACAACAGTAAAATCGTGAACAAATCAGCGCGCGACAGGGGAAACATAGGAAAACTGAATTGCCCGGAACACCTGATCTTTTTTTCCATTACAAATTCTGTTTTATAATCTTTGATCGGTTTAGGACAAGTGATCAAATTCTAGGCGTGCAAAAATCAGCTTTAGGATACTTTCATGGACTTCGAACAAACTGACATATTTGCATGAGTGAATGGGGCTTCAACAGTTGAAATGAAATAAACTTTTACAGAAACATGGCATTTGATTTCTCCCTTGTTTGTTATAAATTGGGGCCTAATTTGCACATGTGTACCAATTTTGGTATAGAAAAAAAAACATGAAACGTATGAACAGCCCTTATCAGGTGCTAAATGCTAATGAGGAGACCGCTGCGAGTGGGTTGATCTGTATAATAAAGCAATGGTGCCATCTGGTGATCCAAAAAAGTTTTGCAGGTACGTTAGCAATGGCGTTTAAAAATGAAACCAAGACCTACCTCATTTATTAATCTTGTGATTAATTTAATTACAAGAATTTTAAAAACACGGGTCGGAAACGTCACATTGATTTTTTTGGCAGATAAAACATGCCATTTTTCATTTTTAATTACAAACTTAGATCTCATCTGCACACCCGTGCACAATTTTGCTCATGAAAGAAGACAAATTAGGGTATGAACGGCTCTTTTCAAGTGTTAAAAATGCAGGTAAGCAGACGACAATCTGTATAATGGAGCGATAGTGCCATCTGGTGACCAAAAAAACTTTGCAGGCATTCAAGCGATGGCATTTTAAAGTGAAACCAAGACCCAGATCGTCTATTCATGCGCGATTTTATAAAACTTATTTAAAACACGGGTAGAAAATCGCCCGCCCGTTTACAAACGTTTGGATGTAACCCAGCACAAGATGTATGTACACTAACTAATACAAAGTAAACAGAGGCTACATCCAAGAGGTACACGGGGGTATATACACGCGCTCGCGAGATATGCCGAGACATGCAGATACCGCCGGTGTTCTGAAATTTTTTCCTACCAGCATAAATATTTGCTCCCCTTTAATGGTGTGTCAGGGACCGAGATGGAAGGCACGAGGAACACATTTTTTTTAATTCACAAAAAGAAAGCAATTTAACAAAGAATAAACTTGGGCCCACAAAAAAAAGTCAACTAATCAATAACTAAATAACCTAAACCAAACATACTGACCTCCTAGACAAGACACCATGAGGGCTATATATACACTGGTTGGCCAAACCACAAGACACAAAAGGGGTAAAACCAATAACAAATACCACAAATACACCCATACAAAAGTCAGATAATGTTTCAATCAAAACAAACAAAATCTAATCAAATTAAGTGAATCCGAAAAAATATACCTAAACAATAAAAAGAAACTAAATACAAACTATTCCACTCCCACGGCAAACAGCCAGTTGGAGTTGTCCAACTTCCTGCATTTAGCCCAGCTTCCATGTTGGCCACCTCTTTTGCCTGGAGCAGCAAGGAATCCTCCCCTGCACTCCACACACGGTAAATCAAAAGAAACAAATTAAACTCAATAAATACTCAACACATTATTCCAGTTAACCAAATGTGTGCGCCTCATCTAGTAAACTGGTTAAATGTGCCAAATAAAGAAATACATAAATTAAATGTTAATTACTAATATATTGCAACTTAAACTAAACAAACTCAAACATAGAATAACAAATGACCATAAATGATACTTCCCTTAAAATGGGGGCAGCCATCACAGGGTGGTACAGTAGGATATTATTATAGACATAAACACTCCATAAATATCTGCTCCCCTCTCTGTTAAGGGTGGTAGGACATTATTATAGACGTAAACACTCTATAAATATCTGCTCCCCTCTCTGTTAAGGGTGGTAGGACATTATTATAGAAGTAAACACTCCATAAATATCTGCTCCCCTCTATGTTAAGGGTGGTAGGACATTATTAAAGATACAGAAATATAGATATAGTTATCTTTCATATTGTCATAGTTAATCTTTAAATGTCCACGTTCTTCCCTTTAGTGAATGTATCTCTGGGTATCCTAACCCATCCCAACCCATTTCATATTTAAAACATTTGGGAATATGAATATTTCATATAAGATGACCACAGTGTAGAGCCCTATTATTCAAATCACGGTCCTCGAGGTCCAAGCACTGCTGGTTCTCCAGCCTTCCTTTACCTGTGAGCCAGATGTGAAGCCTCTGACCAATCAGAATCAGTAATTATTAAACTACCTGGGAGAACTGAAAACAAGGCCTGGATTTGGAATCAAGGTCCAGATTTGAAGAGCCCTGGTGTAGAGTATAGAATACAATGCAATAAAAATATAAAAAATATCCTTAAAAAAGAACAGCAATAAATGGATCACACAGGTTTTACTAATTAAGTTATTTAATTAACTGGAATAATGATTTTTTTGTCCAATCACAATGTCCCCACTAGCTTCATTAGTTATACAGCACCTGAGAACAGAGGAAATTTTATAATGTTACACAAAGCTGACCCTGACACATACTTGTAAAAGAGAAAATATAAAACTCTTATAACCCATGACTCTTCAAAAAACTGATATTTTCAGAAATGGTAACAGAAAGGATAATATATTCATGCGTGTTCCAATATAATGTGTCTTGGGATAAAATGTAGTCTTTGCATAGAGAAGTCACGACATGACTTTCAGCACTAAAAAGTAAATTCCGTTTTTATTGATTCATACATTTTGTTTTCATTACGTTTCACAGGGCCCAAGTGCAGTATTAGATTGTTAATGCAAACATTATGCTCGGATCATTAGAAATACTGTTCACTTTTTCGTGAGTAAAAACGTGTACATGAAATAGAAATCTTATTTATTTATTTTTAGTAACAGATAATAGGAATGCGATTTTATGTAACATGTTTCAGAATGAAAGATGAATAGTTACCATAGAGACTTAAATTGTTATGCAAACTATGGATACTGCAAGCCCTGAGTTAATTTCGCACACAGCCAAGTTTTAAAGCAGCATGAAAATCACGCGGATGCTTTGCAGGTAAGAGTGTATTCAAACTACACTCTGACACACATGCACATGGTAAGTCAAAAATGTATGACACTCAAACACGCACACACATATATATATATTTCTAAAATTGCGATAAAACTAACCTTGTTTCTTCTTCGAAAAGCAGAGACTCGAAAGCAGCAGATATTTATGGGTGTGTTAAGTAGCGAACGAGCATGTGCAGTTAACTCGGGTAGGACATTTTCATGGGTAGGAAAGAATTTCAGAACACCGGCGCCATTTCTGTTACCCTTTTCGTGAATCTGCCATCTTGGAGGCTGTGTACGGCAATCTTTTGTTTATTTTTTTTTTCCTATGTGATTTGGGTGCAGTGGAAGGAAATGGGGTATTGAATTTTTTTTTTTTTTTTTGTAATTGACAACTTTTGTACGGCACTGTACTACTATACAGGTTGGGGTTTTTTCCATTGGAAACCTTCGGCCTCAGCGCTGCAGAGATCCTAACTGCGATGGCGAGCTCTACTTCGGACATTGAGCTAAGTTTTTCCTTCATCAGGTCACCAACGGTGACTCTGAAATTAATCAGTGTACCTCTATTACTTTTTTTTTGTTTGTTTTTTTTGTTACTTGTCCAATTGACATTTGTACATCTGTCCCTGTATTTTTTTTGTTGTTGAAAATTGGTATCGTACGGAAGTCATTAGCTGTAATTATATGGTTTTGGGAATTTCTGTTTTATTTAAAGAAGAAATATAATTTAAAAGGGGAGTAAACTCATTGTGCCCGTTGGCAAAATACTGTTACTACAATTGTTTTTTTTTCTGTATATGCATTTAGGTGGGTATATTTATGTTTTTTTTTTCTCCCCTTTTCGCCTCAGTAAAAGTGAGGTGTAAATAATCTCTTAAATCTGTGGTCGGGTCTGCTCCTTTGTCACTGCTCCCACCGAACCTAGCACACTGGTCCCTGTACACCTACCACTCGCCATAGTGAGTGGAACTGGGGTTACATAGGGCAAGTTTTAGAAAAGACTAATTACCATACTGTATTAGCATCTTCCGCTTACCTGGTTTAATGTAACCCTAACCTTCCATCACCCTGCTGCGGCTAGAAATTCTGTCCATTAAGGTTATGAACCCTGGCAAAGTCCAACCCTCACCGGGAACAGGTCCGATTACTGCAAAAGCCCAGTCACCAGGCGCTCAACTACGGGCCCATTCCCCTGGCTTGGCTCCAGGGCAGGGCCCCAGTGACCTCCTGAGGTCTTCTGGACCACTCTTCGTCTGGCCCTTCATCTAGGACCAATTTGCCTCGGTAGACCCCTACCAGGGGCAAATTTTCCCCTGAAACATATGAGCACTCAAAGGTGGCAGCTCAAGAAGAAGAGTAGCTATAAATGTGAAACTCCTACCTGATGCCCTGAGAGAATTGAAGAGAAGCTCCAAGTGATCCTAAATGAAGCTGTATGTGCAGACATAACGCTGAACTTGGAGGAGGCCAGGAATCATCATCAAAAATGTCTCAGTGTTGATGACAAAGCCATTGACTGACAGGTACCTTAAAAAAAAATAATGTTTTATTAATATGATAATGGAAAGACAAGACACCTTGAGAGCGTCTAGCATATTTTATTTATATGACTTTTCAACAAATATCCATGAGATGTGACAACACGTAATGACAGGGATGGTAACAGTAATACATCTTTTTCTCCAGTAATGTCCCTGACTGGCAAATGACTACAAAGCTACTGGTTGCAAAATTACTGGGTGCTTCTTCAGAATGTCAAGATTAAGGTCCTTGAAATCAATGATTTACCTCGAGGATGCTAAAGCAACTAGGAACAATATAGAAACTGAACTGGGAAAGTTTGACAAGAACATGCCATACAAACCAATTGACACCTGTATGAACGGAAGAACACTGAACACAAGAAAATTCCAACAGAAACAAAACTGCAGACACCAAAAGGCTTTGCACACAAAAGCATCATATAAACATACATACCATTTTTCACAGCATCATATGAAAATACCATTTTTCACAGCATCATATGCACATACATACAATTTTTGACACTTGTATGACCTGAAAAACATTGACAGAAGTCAACAGAAACAAAACTGCAGATAGCAAGAATATCAGAACAAGAGAACAGAGCATCTTATGAACTCGATGCACAACAAGATAATAGAGCATAATCTGAACTTATGATTTCATGAACTTTTCATGGAAACCATTCACTATTTTAAAAGACCTTTTTGTTTGACGAAGGGGTGTGCCATCTTTCATCACCAAACTGCCTCTCAAGAAGAACTCTACCCAGGGGAGCTTTGAAACCTGTGGCACAGGGATTGCAACTGTTCAGGATGTCAAAGAGCCTGTCAATCATCTAAGAAAACAAATGACTATTAACCAAAACCATCTTAAATATCACCATAACAGGGTGTCTGTAGGTATCAAAGAGATCAAATTAATATCTAATTTCAATATATACAACAAATAAACATTTAAGTCCTAAGCTTTGCTTGGATTTCCCCCTACAGGTAAGTATGAAAGGTAAGTATAAACAGAGTTGGGTTTCATGAAGAATATGCAATGTTATATAACAATGTTTTCATGTTGTATTACCTCAATGAATTCAACTGTTTCTTCACAGTGTTTATAGTGTGAATATCAAGGTCCCTCAATGTGTATAGAGCTACTGCTACAGAATCCATCTTTTGTTTGGACATTTTTGAGATCAACAATGTATGACCAGTTGATTTCTCCAGTAGTGCTGGTTATTGGACTGTAAGCCTGCAACATGTTGCATGCCAGCTTCAGCATGTGACAAGCATCCATCAACACAAAAACCCTGTCACCAGTCACTGGATGTTCAAAGAAGGCTGTATGCTTTTGGACCATGGAGGTCGAGTGTAAGGGCAGACACTCTCTGGTCCTTTGTGTATTCATGGCCCCCAAAGAGGTCTATCTGAAGATCTGAAATTCAATTAATTGAAACAATACCTATATGAATTTTTAAAAAGAGTGTTAACATAACATATACATGAAGTTCCAAGTTGTACTCATCAATTTATTTTACCCGGGTAGAAATCAAGCCTCTCTTTCTACTTGTTGTTTATGAGGTTCTTTTTATTCAGATCTTTGCGAAGACTCTTCACCGTTATCTTTGCCCTCTATTCTCGGGCCTTACCATTCCACTTCTCCCCCTCCAGACTTTCCACTCTAGCCAAAGCGTCACCGAGTCCAGCCTTTAGACGAGTGGGAGAATCGGCCAATGCAGAGGAGTGGTCCTAGTAGAAAGGAGGATGGAAAGGGTGTGTGTGTGCATCAGGGATGAATTGTCAATAATGGGACGTTTCAAAGTGTGCACATCTGTAGATGTGAGTATGTTTAAAAAAGGGCCACGATGCTCACAGCTGTATGGAACATACCAAATACAAATACTTACAACACTGGGCTAAGGTTCACTTTCAGGGAAATGCTGAGAAAGGTCCACTGTTAAGCTCTCTTCAGCTTTCCTTGAAGCTTTAATGGTCCTGCTTGCTACTGGCTAAAATGGCAGAAACCTAATACTTAAAAACAACTTAAATAAAAACAACCTGGCTGTCGACTTTGGTCCAACATTTCTGACATTGTGGTGACAACGACTGGAGATTTTACTATGTTATTTAATATTAAATTATAACATAGCTAGTTACTTAATTTTACGGATAATTTCGGAAACTGAATGACCCACGATTGGATACACGTTGTAGCTGTATAAACTAAATAACTTTCAAATTTAGAATAAACTAGAACATTTCCTAAAGTTCATTTGATCTTCTAGCTGGCCTGTGTGAATAGATTGGCTTGAAAAATGTCACAAAGCTGATATCGGGCTCAAACAAAGCTGATTTACACAGATAAAGTATATGACACTGGAGTGTTTCCACAGTGTATTAGTATGTTTTACTTAAGTGTAATAATCTGAATAATGCTTTGATCATTTAAAATAACCCAAATCTTACCGTAATACTATAAAGATGTTTTTGTTCTTCTCCATCTTTTCCCTAACCAGATCAGACCCTTGTTCTGCAGGATTAAACTTAGCGTCCCAGTCCTGGACCGCTTCTTTAACCAGCAGGACTCCAGGCCTGATTTTCGGCTAATAAGGGAGTCTCTGGCAGTGCTTCTCAGAGTACCTCACTGGTTTGCACCAGAATACCTTAGTGATCTGCTGACCACATACAATCCCCCACGCTTGCTTCGTTCTCAAGGTGCGGGATATCTGTTAGTACCCAGGGTAGAAAGAGCTACGGCAGGCTGCAGAGCTTTCTCCTATAGAGCTCCTCAGCTGTGGAACGGTCTTCCACCAGATGTGCGGGTTTCAGACTCACTCTCAATATTCAAGTCTAGAATAAAAACACACCTATTTAGTTTAGCTTTTAGGGACACTAGTACTAGCTCTAGCTAGCTTCTCACTCCTAGTTAAACCTATAGTGTGAGGTGTAGAGCTGGGTGGGGATCGGTGCTAGGGCTGGGCGATAAAACGATTACGATATGTATCGCGATAGACACGTGATCGATATCAATAAAAAATGTGTTCGATAAAACGTTCGATATTTTTTATTCTTCGTCGGAAGAAAACAGAGGTTGCGAAGCTAGTTTGGATCCGAACAGGTGTTCCGGGCAATTCGGTTTCCCTATGTTTCCCCTGTCTATCGGGAAATAATGTTTCCCCTAATATTAAATCAAAGAGGTATGTGAAATGTCTGAAAATCACTCAAGTACATTATTACATGTGAATACTGTATTGTTATTAGTACCGAGGCCCAGAGTTGCTGTATACCTGTTTTAACAGGGGGGAACCAAATATCCTGGATGTCAGGAAATAATGTTTCTCCTAATATTTAGGCAAATATGTATGTGGGATGTCTGAAAATCACTCAGGTACAGTATTACATGCGAATACAGTAGTTCGTCACGCATAATATAGTCTTATAAGAAATACTATACCGTTTTCATCAAGAAATATCTCTATCCAGCGAATTAAATACTTTCATTTATTATCAGTAAAAACAAAAAACATGTGATGTTTTAAAATATGTGGCTTGTTTACCTCAAGAGCTTCGTAAAAAGACATGAAAACAACAGCGAAACCGTGTACAAATCAGCGCGCGACAGGGGAAACATAGGGAAACTGAATTGCCCGGAACACCGGAAACGCAGCTGTCATAAATGGTCGTAGCACAGCAAAACAACTGCTTTATGGAAGTTTTGCCGGTTTTTTGTGAATCACTGTGACGGTCGCCTCGCCCTTCCCTAATGCCGCTCGCCCCCCGTCTCCTGAATATTAAGTTATAGGTCTGTATCCTTTCGGTTTGTATGTGTCATGTTGTCCGGTTTTTCGCGTATCCCGTGTTTCGTTTCGAGTCTGCCGTGTCTTTTGTTTCCCCTTCTCTCTTTCCTCTCTGTGTTTACGGCGCACTTCCGGGTTCCGGCTCCCTACGTATCGCGTCTTCCTCGTTAGTGTTTGCATGTGTGTCTTTTCCTAGCACAAAACCTGGACTGAAAATATACTTGAATAGTTCAACTTCAAGTATGATTAGAGTAAGAATAACTTGAAGAGTTACTTTTTCATATTTCTGCAGGTTTTATATTTCAAACAATGTTACTGTACTGTATCAGGTTTGTTTTTTTATATTACAGATGTACTGTATCTCAGTCTATGTCAGTTTTATTTATGTTTACAAAACACTGCACATATTTTAAAAACACTTTATTTTCCATGGTTGTTGACATGTTTAAAATAAAAATGTTTAAATGTAATATATTTTTCTCCTGGTCTTTATTTTAAATGGGTCATAAAAAATGTCAATAATTATCGATATCGACCGATATGAAACACTCATATCGTGATACAGTTTTCAGTCATATCGCCCAGCCCTAATCGGTGCCATTGGCTTTGGATAAACTGAATTGACAGTGCTGTCACTCTAGCTTCACAATTGCATGTGGGATTGGAGTGCTGACATTTCAGGGACTCCCCATGCCTGCATTCCCACCTGCCTCTCCCTCCTACTTATGCTGCCATAGCCATATCTGCCGATCTACCTTTTAGCACTGCCTATAGTCTCCCCTACTTTGAGTAATTGCATTTATTTCCCCTACTTCTCCTGGGGGGAGCTGCCTGGAGACCTCAATCTATCAAGATGTCCAGCACACCCTGCTACATGTGACGTCGCCTCTAACAATGACGTCCGTGCATCCAGCTCGCCGTTCTGCCCGTGTCATCTTCCTTGTATGACCCGCTCCCTGCCTTCTGGCTGCCTGGCGATTGGAGGGAGCGTTGGCACCGGCTTGCCATCTCCCACCTGCTCCCTGTTCGTGTCTCAGATTTAACTGTATTTGACTCTCCCTGCCGGCCCCTGGAGGATGGGCTTCCCCTTTGAGTCTGGTCCCTCCCAAGGTTTTTTCCTTCTAGGGAGTTTTTCCTTGCCACTGTCGCCTATGGCTTACTCACTGGGGGCTTTGGGTGGGGATGCTGTAAAGCGCTTTGAGACAATGTAATGTTGTGATAATGCGCTATACAAAAATAAATTATTTGTTGTTGGGGATTCAAACCTACAATCGTTCAATTACAAGGGTGCTTCCCTAACCATTAAGCCACCACTGCCCACAATATTGCCCCATATATTGCCTGTCTTGATGTCATGGGTTCCATACAGGATGAGGGTTAAACTGCATTCATAAGCATAAGATGTTTAAACTGACAGATTATTGTTTTTATACCTCCAAGCCATGGTGGCCGAATTCTTGGCCCCGGTGAAGAGGTGGTCATTCTCACCTCTCATTTTAATGAACTGAGCTGACTGCTCTTTGGTCCCTAAAACAAAATTACTTAATACCACCAAACAAAAGCAGCTTTAGCAACAAAATTAGCAGCTTAATTAGCAGTGGTGGTGGGGCCCTCATACCCGAACTGCACCCCCCTAATTTTTTATTTATTTTTTTTATTTTAGCAAGACAAAACCATACACACACTGGCTGGAATAGGAAAGCAAAAAATATACATACAATGACAAACAGAGTATTATATCACAGATCAAAATCGACAATAACCGGGGAGAATACATAAATTATCTATACACAGGGACGGATTATGGGTTGTGTGGGCCCCTGGGCAAAACATTCGCGAGGCCCCCCCCCCAGCATTGTCTGGGGTGGCTAGTTGCTACGTCATCATGCCACTTGTGGGTCCAAACTAGTGCGGCGTACCGTGTTGTAAAAGCAGAATGATGTTGACAAAACTATCTTTTGCCGCTTTTTACCTCGGAAAAAGTGAAAAGAAGGTGGCTTAAGTTGATACAGTAAGTTGGATCTCAAATTATAATCAGTACAGCCTAATGCCATCACACTACATGTTTACCGTGTCCAGCTGAACCATGCCAGAATCCACCTGTGTACCATATCCCCTTACAGAACGGAGTGATCAGGGGTGTAGTGGTAAAATAAGAGGTGGGTGAACTACGAATTCTGTGATCACATTTTGTGCATAAACTCTACTATGATGTGCATTTAGATCAATTGAGAAGTGGGTAAACTCTAATTCTGAAATTTCAGAGGTGGGTAAACCGTGTTTACTTGCGTTTAGCCTCCACTACAGCCCTGGGAGTGATTACACTGGTCAAACTCTTACACTGCTACACTGGTCTGGGGGCCACTCAGCGGGCAGGTTAACCGCCTCCATCCCACCATGCTACCACTCCCTAGTCAGAGGGCCTTCTGTAAGGCTGTTAACACGCCCCCCTCCCCTCCCCCCAGAAGCCAGGGGCCCCATGGTAGGGGCCCTTGTAATCAGATGGCCCTCTAAAGGTACACTACACCCTCCTCCTTAGGGCCTCCTAGTAGGGCCCTCATAATCAGAGGGCCCTCTAAAAGCCCCCAAAGCCCCCATCCTCCCTAGGACCCCCTGGTAGCCAGAAGCCAGGACCATAATAGGAGGGCCTAAGAGGGCCTTCTAAAAGTAGGCTCCCATGCACCCATTTCCCTTTAAAGTTCCTATAGCAGGGCCAGGGGCCCCTTGAAAGCACCGACCCCCCCCCACCACCACCACCACCACCACCACCACAATTCAAGGGCCCTTGGCAGCCAAACGCCCTTGAATTGTGTATATCCATGTTTCCATCAGAGGCCCTATAGGGTCAGGGGCCCTTGTAGGCAGAGGATCAAAGAATGTAGGCCCTCTAAAATAGACAAACGAAAATACATTGTTGATAAGCGTTGCAAATTGTTTTGGGCTAGGGGCCCCACGGGCCCCCTGCACCCCAAGGACCCCTGGGCAGCGGCCCCGCTGACCCGGTCCGTAATCCGTCCCTGTCTATACACCACTAGTAACACATTCCAAACCACAAGATGTCACAGGTAGAAGCATTTATGAAATTAAGGTATGGAGTCCATATGCGAATGAAAGCATCAGTTGTCAAATGAATAATACAGGTCAAGAGTTCCAGAGGGATAATCTCCCTAATAATTGAATGCCAGCCTTTGATGGATGGAGGCTTATCACTGATCCATGACATCAGCAAATTCTTCCTGGCAGCAAAAGACAACAAACTAAAAAGTCGTCTTTCAAATTTATTTGGAATGAGCTTACAAGGAAAGCCCAAGAGAAGTAACAAAGGATCCAACTCCAGATCCAGGCCAAAGATGTTGTTCAATTGAGCCACAACTTTGGACCAATATGCCTGGATCCTATAACAGTTCCAAATGCAATGAATATAATCTCCTACATTAGACTTACACTTAGGACGGAGTGGCGAGTGACTTGCATTATGTTTATGTCTTAATTGTGGCGTGATATGTAGTCTATGTAAAATTCTAAGCTGAATGGCTCTTGCCCTATTACAAACCGAGAGCCTGTTAGCTTGAGACCAAACCGTCTCCCATTCCTCTACTGGAATATCCACCCCCAGGTCTCTTTCCCAAATAAGTCTTAGATATGAAGTGCTATCTGCACCATAGGAGCACCATCACACACCCTGTGTGATGGGGAGTTCCAGAGGATTTCCTCAATAACAGAAAAAGAGTATTTAGAGATAAGTGTGGTATTTTTGAATATATAGTTTCTAATTTGCAAAAATCTAAAAAAAGTGCTGTCTAGGTAGATTATATTTAGAAACTAAATTATCAAAAGACATTAGAGATCCATCCTCAAACAAGTCACCCATCCTACAAATACCAAGAACAGGCCAAAGATTAAAACCTGAATCTGTGACACTTGGCAGGAACTCTGGATCATTCAAAATAGGCAGAAGAGGTGAGGTTATATCGCTCTTGCCTTCCATCCTTTGAATAGCACGCCATGCCTTGAGGGTATTGGGTACTAAAGGACTATTATACAGAGTTCTGCATAAATTTGAATTAGAAACAAATAATAAGTTTTGTAAGGGGCAGCTGCACTGTAAAGATTCTAGATCAAGCCACACTGATTTAGGGTCTTTAATAAGCCATTCATTAATAAATCTAAGATGGCAAGCCAACTGATATAATCTAATATTTGGGAGGTCCAAGCCACCCTTTGCATTAGAGAGCTGAAGTTTAGATAGTTTTAATCTGGGTTTCCTTTTGCTCCAAATAAATGAACTGAGCCACCCAGTTAACTCTTTTATAGCCTTATTAGACAATAAAATAGGAATCATTTGCAATGGATACAGTAAGCGGGGTAAGGCATTCATTTTTATCAGAGCCACCCTCCCCAGCCATGACAGAGGGAGAGCCATCCACCTATTCAAATCATCATGGATATTTCCTAACAATGGTGTGAAATTGACTTTATATAATTGCTTCAAAAGTAGGGGTCACATGAATACCCAAGTATACAAAACCATCCTCAGAGCATTTAAAGGGAAAAGACGGAGATTGATTGGTGGGCTTCTTATTACCTAAGAATAGGGCGACTGATTTTGAAAAAGATTATTCATTCATCAAATTTAAAGCTCTTAATTTCTAATCTATTGGCCCAAGTATATCCTGATTGCACTGTACTATTTTCTTGTATGCAGTTTTTATGTGAAATAACTCTTTAAATGTGAAATAAAGTGACACTTTTCTAGTAATATCCAGGTATAATTGTTTTGTTTTTGTTTTTTTGACAATGTATAAAGTTTAAGACCTTGTCGTTGCCCCAAGTATTACAGTATTTTAAGTGCGACCCACAGGTCACTTAATCAAGCGGTTAACATCAACATCTGAGATGAGGGGTAACAGACTTCGGAAGGGCCTTACAGTCTGTACAGATGCCTGGAATGAGGTCTGTTTGAGCTCCTACCTCAGGCTATAAAGCCAAATTAAGCATCAAATTAAAGCACAACATTTGTGGTCCACACAGAGACCAGACACATGTCTATAGCCCCAGGGGGGTATTTCACGAAGCAGGTTTTGCAAACTCTGGGTTTAAACTTGAACTCTGAGTTGATTAACTCTGAGATGTCAACCTCTGAGTTTTTGGTTTCAGAACAGGTGATAACGATTAGTTTACAAAACTCTGAGTTCAATTAACCCTGATTGTCACGCGTGCACGAGCACATACTGTAAAAAGGCTCTATCAATGGCATCCAGAGAAAATGATTCACCATGACAACACAGGGAAACAAATCTCGCGCTTCCAATTTCACCCCAGTGGAGCTTGAATTATTAATGATGGCGTATACTGAATATGAGCATGCCATATCAAAAAAAGGAAACACGATTGCTGCTGCGAAAGAACGGGAACAAGCGTGGCAGAAAATAGCTGACCGAGTGAATGCGTAAGTATTGATAAGAACGATGTTGATTGATGTATATTTAAGAAATAATACTAGTTTTTCTATATTCTCTCTAATTTAATTTCGTTATTACAGTTGTAACCCAGCAGGCATAAAGCGCACTTGGCAGCAAATAAAGATGAAGTATAAAAATATAGTACAAACAGGTAGGCACTGGACGATTGGGAGGTTTTGCTTGTCTATAAGACACAAAAGCTACAGTTTCATCTTAAATCTGGCAGCATGTAATATTGTTTAAATCTTTTTACAAGGTTCTAAATGTGGGCTTGGGCGCATATGTTCACATTTTGCCTACATATTAGCCAATAGGAAAAAGGCAGAGGCCCGAAAAACTGGTGGGGGTCCACCACCAACACCTCTCTCAGAGGCTGAAGAGATGGCTCTCAGCCAAAACACTGGCCGGCCCATGGCTGATGGCATCCTTGGAGGAAGCTCCTCCGATACAGCCATGCCCCAGGACAGAAGTTCTTACATAAGAAGTAATTAATTCATATGAATGATGTATATGCATTTGTCCAGTGTTGGCTCAGTGATGGCTATCCATTAAACTCATCATCAAACCCATCATAATCGAACCGATTGTAATTTATTTAAAAGTTATAGATGAGTATAATTTGATAGATGTCATTACTTCATGTACATACTGTTGAAAGACTGTGATATTTGAAAGACTGCCCACTGTTGTAAAAGTTATATTCAAAATGTGCAGGTCTCAGTTGATGAATTGCCTGTAATCCACATTGTCTTGCAGTTACTGATGGAGTAATCTCTGTTGTGGAACCGCCAGACACCCATGAAATGGTACATACTCTTCTAGCGATTTTTCATATTATGTCTTTCATTATTGGTGTATGCAAGTAAGAGATAGTCTTCACTACAGGATGAAGACATCTTGTCAGCTGTCACAGGGAGGGAAGATGTAGAGCAGCCTATGGTATGCACTTTCTAACAAAAACGTCATGTAAGTGATGCACCATTTTAAAACATTTATCCTTTCTTCACAGAGCAATGCAGAGAATCTCCAGGGTGAACCGACTGCATCCACAGCCACAGCGCAGCTTACCTCTGTAAGATGCTTCAGTATTTGCCTGCCAGTTATTGAAAAATTGGATTAAGAATCATTCTTCTCATTAAATGAAAATGTCGTTAGCTACAAGTGTCTGTTTTCTAAGTTATATTCATAGTGGTACAATTTTCACAGTGCAATACTGCCAAGATGTAACATTTTTGTGTATTCTAATAGCTCCCTGTAAAGCAGTTGTACAAAATATACCTTGAGAAACAAATTGAAAAATCGGATCTGGAAATGGAACACATTAAACAAAAAATGCAGAAAACCCTAATAGAAATACAAATATTGGAACATCAGTTAAAGGTGGGTAGTGGCACAAGTTGATGGATCGTTAACTGTCTTTCAAAACAAAATATTAAAATACTGTTTTGCATAATCAATTACAGGAAATAAAGAAGAGTTCATAAAATGATTGTCATTTGTTTTTATTTGCAACTTATTTACTGGAAATGATTAGAACATATTGCGTTTCGAACAGCTTGTCCATCTGTTGCATCAACAGGAATGTCAGGGTTGTTATCAGGGTCAACCTCTGGGGCAGCAACCCAGGTTTCTCTTCTCATCATTGCAATATTGTGCAGGACTACGCATGCAACAATGATATCACAGGCCCTTTCTGGGGTGGCACGGAGGCCACGAAGGCACTGGAAACGGGCCTTCAGTATGCCCAGGGTCATCTCTATTCTAGCCCGGGTCCTGCTGTGAGCCAAGTTATATCTTTGCTGTGGGCCAGGCTCAGGATCAGGGTATGGGGTCAGCAGATAGGGCTGGCATGGGTACCCCCTGTCACCGAGTAGGTAACCACTGAACTCCCCTACAATGATGAGTAGACAGTTTACATGTTAAGGTGCAATATGAGGGAACAAGATATTGCTTAAAGATTATAATATACTGTAGCTACATTGTATACTCACCACGAGCAAGTCTAGCACTCAGTGTGCATTCACGGAACATTCTGGCATCATGCACAGACCCAGGCCACTTTGCCTCCACGTTGCTGATGACATAGGCTGCATCACATATAATCTTCACAATGCAGAACAGTGATTAGTTACTGTAGATGTACTGTAAAGTAGGCCAATAGTTCAATGCAGTAAACTACTAAAAGCTAGAAACACCTACCTGCACATTAATACTGTGGAATGACTTTCTGTTCACATAGTCTCCTTCATTTACTGAAGGAGCCTTAATGGGAATATGTGTGCCATCTATGCAGCCAATCACACCTGGAAATCCTAACAAAGAGGGCATAAGTCTACTTAATTTTAACAGGTACTGCAGTCAGTTTCTAGTTTTGTATGGTGTTACAATGCAAAAAGTGTAACTGTATTTTATCTAGTCTTAACCTACAATTGTTTATTGCTTCAAATCTTAAAGCATATTACTAAATATATGAGGCTATTACTTCATACCTGCAATTCTGTGGAATTCTTCCTTGATTATTCTACTACATCTGTGACCAGGAAATGCCACAAACGTGTAGAGAAAATGTTTAAGCGCAAGAGTAACCTGTCTGATACACCGGCAGACGGTTGCCTTAGAAACATGTTGAGCGTCACCAATATTGTACAGAAAGCTGCCATTAGCAAAAAAGCGAAGTGCTGTACAAAGAATTTGCTCGGAACTGAGAGGATGTCCACGGTGTGTTTGACGAGCAAAATGAGGTCTAAGAATATTGTTGAGATAAATGATTGTCTGTGATGAAAAACGGTAACGCTCTAACAGAAAATCATTTGTAAACGATAAAATATCTAAACGGGGTCTGATCACCCTCTCCTGACGTAGATTCCTGCGGATAATTTGTGCTTCGATGTCGACCGGTCTTTCGAGAAAAGGACACGCCATGTCTGAGAAAGTACTTGCTTCAATCTGACTGTTCATTTAAAGAGGAGGAACTCAGAGTTACAGGGATTAAACCTGCTAGCGAGCAGGTTAGCTTCACGGGGTATGTTACCGCGGTAAATGACTCAGAGTTGGGCTCAACTGTCATGCGCACCAGTCAGGTGATCGCCACTAGGACCCGGAAGTAGGTGATCGTCCGGAAGATAAATAGCGGAGCTTCACAGTCTCTCGCCGCTCAGTCATTGCTAAATGACCCAAGCCTCTTCTACCTCCATCGCCGGTACTGTGAGTACTTCAGCCTTTGATTCCAGCAGTCCGATTGTGTGTATATATAGAACGGGGATTCCGATGGGAATTCCTACTCGTTAGTTAAGGAGCGTTCTTAGATTAATCGCGTGGTTATCCTACCCTTTTCGTGTACACTCCGCGTCTGGGTTACCTTCCACGCTACATTAAATATCCGCTGTCTTCCGATCTTCGCCGTGTTTTGCTACGGGAATTCCTGACAGAATGACTGAGCCCGGTGCGGTTAACCCAGCGGAATTCGCCGGCATCTGCGACGCTGTCGCAAACCAGTCGGTACTGCTCCAGTGTGAGGTCGCGGAATTACGCCAAAGCACTCAAATCCAAGCTGCGTCTCGCGGCGAGGTGGAGGCGCTGCGGCAGGAGGTCGCGGGCCTTCGCGAAGCAGTTCGGGAGCTGGCTGGCGAGCGGCACGCACCGCGGGCGGCGGCTCGTCTTTCTTCCCCTATTGTTGACTCCCATCTTTCACTGCCTGAGAAATGGAATGGGGTAGATGGGAAGTGCGATGTATTTCTCACTGCGTTAGATTTAGTGTTTGAGTTCCAACCTACCCGATACTCCACAGATAGACAGCGCATTGCACTTCTCGTCTCCCTTCTTACCGGACAAGCAGCGGAGTGGGCTACGGCCATTATTCGGTCCGGATCCGACATAGGGCACTCTTATCCCGAGTTCATTTATCAACTCCGTGCTACGTTTTGTCATCCAGATAGTGAGGTGGAGACCGATTCAAGGTTGTACCATCTGCGGCAGGGGGGCTCACCCGTAAGCCGATATACAGCGGATTTTCGCACCCTCACAGTACAAACCACCTGGGGTGATTCCGCTCTCCGGAATGAGGGGTTGGCGAAAATCCACTATGAGGGGTTGGCTCCCCGTATTCGGGATGAGCTTGCCGGTAGGGAGCTCCCCGCCACTTTGGAGGGTCTCATTCAACTGGCCCTCCGGATCGACCAACGGATGAGCTCGCGTCCGAGGCAAATCCCCCGTAACCTGCCACCCACATCGTCTCCTTATCCACCAGCTGCTTTCCCAACATCTGCAGGGGCTATCACCCCACCTCGATCCGTGGACCACCCGGGAGCTGGAGAACCCATGCAATTAGGGCGTGCCTCTCTGACCACAGCGGACAGGGAGAGGCGTTATAGGGAAGGTCTGTGTGCCTACTGTGCCTCTCCCAAGCACCATCGCGCCGTCTGTCCCCTCCGTCCGGGAAATGGTCATACCCGGTGAGTCCTGGGAAGAGCTCACCGGGTCCCTTACATCTTTTCTCCACTACTACGGCGGTTTCTCGCCTCACGGTTCCGGTACACCTCCAGTTTGACCACAAACGGGTTAAGACCTCGGCTTTTATTGATTCTGGAGCCGCAGGGAACTTTATTGACCTAACCTATGTCAAACAACTAGGGATGGAGCTGGTGGCGTTACCTCAGCCGGTTTCGATCACTGCGGTGGACGGTCGACCTCTGACCACCAGTCCTACTACTCACCAGACTCAATTTATCTCCCTCAGCATCGGTCAACACCATGAACGTATCCAGTTCCTTGTCACATCCATCCACTCACCTCCCATCATCCTAGGGCACCCTTGGCTCTTTCAGCACGACCCCCTCATCACCTGGACCCAACAGCGGATTCTTCAGTGGGAGTCGACCTGCTCCGGACGGAAGTCTTCTGCAAGAAACGGGCCGTTAAATTACCTCCTCACCGGCCCTATGACCTCGCCATAGACCTCTTACCAGGTGCGACTCCACCCCGCGGCAGACTTTTTTCCCTTTCCCCCATAGAGACCAAGGCGATGGAGGAATATGTTGCTGACGCTCTCCGTCAGGGCACTATCAGGCCGTCTTCCTCACCCGCGGCCGCGGGATTCTTCTTCGTGAAGAAGAAAGACGGTGGTCTCCGTCCCTGCGTCGACTATCGGGGGCTCAACAACATCACCGTGAAGAACCGTCATCCACTTCCGCTGACCAACACCGCCCTGGACGCTCTATCCGGTGCTACCTACTTCACCAAGTTGGACCTCCGGAGCGCATACAACTTGGTGCGCATCAGGGAAGGCGACGAGTGGAAGACGGCTTTTATCACTCCCACTGGTCACTATGAGAGTCTAGTGATGCCCTTCGGTCTGTGCAATGCCCCCGCCGCCTTCCAACAATTTATTAACGATGTGCTACGGGACATGCTAGATCGTTGGGCATTCGTCTACCTCGACGACATCCTCATCTACTCCCATACCCTAGAAGAGCACATCCAACATGTTCGGGCGGTCCTCAGGCGTTTACTCGCTCATCAGCTGTACTGTAAGTTGGAGAAATGCGCTTTCCACCAGTGCTCCACCACGTTCCTGGGTTTTGTCATTTCACCCCAGGGCGTGGCCATGGATCCCCAGAAGCTGGAAGCTGTGCGTCATTGGCCCCTACCCAAGACGCTTAAGCAGCTGCAGCGTTTTCTGGGGTTCGCCAATTTCTATCGGCGTTTTATCCGGGACTTCGGTACAGTTGCTGCGCCTCTCACCGCTCTAACCCGTCCTTCCACCCATCCTTACAGTCTCACTCCGGATGCCATCAACGCATTCCAGAAGCTATGTCACTTTTTTACTACTGCCCCTATTCTTCTTCACCCGGATGTCACCAAACCCTTCGTGGTGGAGGTGGACGCCTCAGACGTAGGCGTCGGAGCGATCCTCTCTCAGCGGGGTCTGGACCAGAAACTGCATCCGTGTAGTTTTTTCTCCAGGAAGTTCAACCCCACTCAGCAGCGTTACAGGGTGGGGGACCGTGAACTGCTGGCCATTAAGTGGGCCCTGGAAGAATGGCGTCACTGGCTCCAGGGTGGCAGCGAACCATTCATGGTCTGGACGGACCACCAGAATCTCATCACCATCCAACATGTCAAACAGCTCAACCCTCGACAGGCACGATGGGCCCTGTTCTTTGAACAATTCAACTTCCACATTTCATATCGGCCGGGGTCCAAGAACACCAAGGCTGACGCTCTCTCCCGCCAACACCAGGCCGATGCTCCTCAGATGGATCCGGAACCGGTGGTGCCCACCGCTCGAATCGTCGCCCCTCTCCAGTGGGATCTGGTGACTAGAGTGCGCCAAGCCCAGACCACGGAGCCCGCTCCGGCAGATTCTCCACCCGGCCAGCTCTATGTTCCCACGTCCATCCGGCCGGAAGTCCTTTCTTGGGCTCACTCCTCTGCCCTGGCAGGCCACCCCGGTACCAAAAGAACCTTCCAGTACCTCCAGCGCGCTTTCTGGTGGCCTGCCATGGATCGGGATGTCCGAGAATTCGTGCGACCCTGTCCGGTGTGCGCCAGGGCCAAAACCAACAATCAACCGTCTCCGGGTGGACTTCAACCCCTCCCGGTTCCTCATCGGCCCTGGTCGCACATCGGCCTGGACTTTGTCACTCGCCTGCCGGAGTCAGAGGGGAAAACTACGATTCTCGCTATCGTAGACCGTTTCTCCAAGGCGGTGCACTTGGTGGCCCTAGCCGGACTTCCATCGGCTAAAACTACCGCTGAACTGATTTTAGAACACGTGGTCCGTTTGCATGGGTTCCCCAGGGACATCGTCTCGGACAGAGGGCCTCAATTCACCGCCAGGTTCTGGAAGGCTTTTTGCCGCATGATCAACTCCTCTTGCAGTCTGTCTTCAGGTTACCACCCTCAAACCAACGGTCAGACGGAGCGGACTAACCAACAACTGGAACGCTACCTGAGATGCTTTGTTGCGGATAAACAGCATTCCTGGGCGCGCTACCTCATTTGGGCTGAACTGTCTCACAACCTGCACACTTCCGCCGCAACTGGTCTCAGTCCGTTCGAGGTGTGCAACGGTTTCCAACCCCCTATGTTCGACTATCAAGAACCGGAGGTGGATGTCCCATCGGCCCAACGGTTGGTCCGTCGATGTCGCAAGCTCTGGACGCAGGCACATTTTGCCATCAAGAGGGCTAATCGTCAGTACATTGCCCAACACCGCCGTCGGCACCCCCCGGGTCGGTTGTTCAATGTGGGTGACAAGGTCTGGCTTTCCACCCAGAACCTTCGCCTCCGCACCGACTCACGGAAACTCACCTCCCGTTTCATCGGGCCGTACCGTATCACCCACCATCTTAATCCTGTCACCTATCGTCTCCTGCTGCCCGGGACTCTTCGGGTTCATCCAGTGTTCCATGTTTCTCAGCTCAAGCCCTTTGTTACTTCTCCCATGGTTCCGCCCCCCCCCGCCCCCCCTCCGCCCCGTATCATTGCTGGTGGTCCCGCTTGCACTGTGCGCCGGATCCTCGATGCGCGCCCTCGGGGTCGCGGGACTGAATACCTTGTTGATTGGGAGGGTTACGGCCCTGAGGACCGCTCTTGGGTTTCGGCTCGGTTTATTCTGGATCCTTCCTTGGTCCGGGATTTCCGCCAGCGGCTGTCCTCCCGGCCGGGTCCGTCGGGTGCCGGTCCTGGAGGGGGGGGTACTGTCATGCGCACCAGTCAGGTGATCGCCACTAGGACCCGGAAGTAGGTGATCGTCCGGAAGATAAATAGCGGAGCTTCACAGTCTCTCACCGCTCAGTCATTGCTAAATGACCCAAGCCTCTTCTACCTCCATCGCCGGTACTGTGAGTACTTCAGCCTTTGATTCCAGCAGTCTGATTATGTGTATATATAGAACGGGGATTCCGGTGGGAATTCCTACTCGTTAGTTAAGGAGCGTTCTTAGATTAATCGCGTGGTTATCCTACCCTTTTCGTGTACACTCCGCGTCTGGGTTACCTTCCACGCTACATTAAATATCCGCTGTCTTCCGATCTTCGCCGTGTTTTGCTACGGGAATTCCTGACATCAACTGGCTTTTTGAAACCGAAAACTTTGAGTTTCCCTTAACTCACACACAACTAACTCCGAGTTTTCACTAAACCCGCTTCGTGAAACGGCCCCCAGCAGTTTTAGAGTAACCCTTCAAAATATTTGGAGCATTATAGACTGGGCCACTACCTATCTGATGCATGGCACACTGACCTGTAATACACCGCAAATACACCAAAGCACGTGACGAACTGAAACACACAGCCCGTCTACTCAAATAATCACGCTTTTATTTTACAGTTTGCAAGGGAATTAGCAGGATAACCTTAGTAAAATCACAGAGGTCAAAGCAATGACAGACAATATAAAATGTACACAGGCAAATAAAGCTGACAACCTACAGTATTTGTGGAGCATAAAAACATGATGACCGTTTAAGGAAAAATAACCTCAACTATTTTACCAGTGCGACCCACAGGTTACTTACTGAAGCGGTTAACATCAACATCTGAGATGACGGGTAACAGACTTCAGAAGGGCTAATTATGATATATATAGTTGATATACAATTAGAGTATTAAGCTTGTCCTAACTTATATTAAATTATAAAGTTATTAAACTTATATTAGACATATTATATATATATGATGTTATTTATCAAAGGCATTGAGCACTAAACAATGGAGATGACAATTGGAAATTCAACTAAAAGTAAGTGATAAGCAGAAGAAAACAGGGAACAGGGCCACACAGGCAAGTTAGCTGTAGTTGTGAGCAAATTACAATGATGCAAATATTTTTAATCCAACTATTTAGTTACAAATTCCTCAGCCTGGGAGTCATCAGCATTTGAATCAAGCAGGTCAGTTACTCAATCCGTTAACATCAGCTTCTGACATGAGGGGACAAATACCTGGATTGGGCTTGCCAGCCTAGGGCTATTGTTTCCTTGATTGCTGTTTTGCACTTCTCTGCGATGCACATGCAGGGCTACCCATCCCCCAACAATCTGCCAACGTAACAATTAGGCTGAGATCTCACGTAAACATCAGGTCACGTAAACAAACAGAGTGACTCAAATAAATGTATTAAAGAACCAGTAATGCCGAGCAATATACCAAAATATTCGGAACATTATACATTGAGCCTATCCTGCAAATATTAGTAGTCACTGTATGTCATGTCTGTGTCACAACAGTACGGATTAGAACAATATGTGGTACCATCAGTAATGCGATCTGGGCCCTTTAAGGCTGGCTCGCTCCAATTAGTGAGCGAGTGCTTTCAGGCAGAAATTTCAGGGTAAAAACGGCGAAATCGAAATTGGATCATACTGGCAATATTGCTCAGAATCGCTGTAGCTGTCCGATGGTATGCGGGGCATTGCCGTTGCTTACAGTGACTGACAAATAAGAAAGCAAACATTCTTTATTATCATCCTATGTATTTTAAATTACGATCTTCCACATTAATCAAGAGAGTGTAAAACGAACAATATTGCAGCTCCAATAGCTTATATTATAGTCACCCAAGAGTCACAACATGGTTTTGAAATGGCAAAGACAGACAGAAATTAATTGTATATGAGCAAGCAACATAAGGGATCTGTTGTTTGGGTAAATTATATTATAGTATACTATATATATGTGGTGTGGTGGCGAATTCGTGCAGAAATTTCAGGGTAAATACGGCGAAATCGAAATTGGATCATACTGCCAATATTGTGTAGCGGATATAAAGATCCGTGTAGTGTATGGACTAACTTTTGTGCGGAGTTGTCTCTTCTGTGTTCCCTGTGGTTCAAGCCTGAAAGGTGTTCGTCAGTTTTATGTGCATTGATATGCCTGTTCACAGTTGGCTGTGAGGCTCTCCGAAGCTGACAGTAAAGTCACTAACTCCCAGCCCGTGTCTGTTCTAATTAATCCATTCCGGTGTTCAAAAACACCACAAACTGGCGACGAGTCCGAACCTGCACGCAAACGAGAGTCCCCGGCTGCACTGACAGTTTTCGCGGAGACGGCGGAGCGAGGAAAACCAAGGTAAAAAGACGCCCGCGAGTACAAGCTAAGCTAACGGCTAAACGCGGAGGAACAGATGGCACACATAGGGAAAATAGAAGAGTTTGACGGCACAAATGAAGACTGGGAAGTATATATTGAGAGAGTTGAACTGTATTTCACAGCAAATGACGTGGAGGAGGAAAATAATGTCCCCACACTTCTTAGCCTCATAGGCGCTAAGACGTATAACCTGCTCAGAAACTTGCTTACCCCCGAAAAGCCTGGCACGAAGACGTTCCAAAGCATTGTAAACACGTTAAAAAACCACCTGAACCCAAAACCCCTAGTGATTGCGGAGAGATTCCGTTTTCACAACAGGAACCAGTACAAACACGAAAGCATCACTGAGTATATTGCTGAGCTGCGCAAACTGACTCAGTTCTGTGAATTTGGAACAGGACTTTCTGATGCATTGCGTGACAGACTGGTTTGTGGCATGCATTGTGGAAGCACACAAAAAAGACTCTTGTCAGAAAAGGATCTTACTCTAGAAAGAGCATTAGCTACTGCAGTGTCTATGGAGACCGCTGCCAAAGATGCCTTGGAGCTACAAAAAAGGGCTGTGGATAATGGGCTACATAAAATGTCAATGAATGATGCCAAAGGATATAAACAGAAGTGCTACAGGTGTGGCAAAACATCACACAATGCTAATGATTGCTGGTTTAAGGACAAAAACTGCAGAAGGTGTAATAGACCTGGACATATTGAGCGGGTGTGCAAACAGAAATCCACCAGTAAGCAAGCACATGAAAAAGATAAAAGAACAAAACGCAGGGACAAACATATACATAATGTGACTGAAGATGAAGGTGAATCAACTTCAGAGTCTGATACTAATGGACTGGGCTGTTTAAGGTTGCATAGTGTAACTGAGAGTGAAGTTAGAAAAACTATCTGGGTTACACCAGATGTGTCTGGTGTGAGATTAAAGATGGAGCTAGATACCGGGTCAGCTTTATCAGTCATTTCATATGCTGACTACAAGAGGCTGCTCCCCAACCTACCATTGTTAAAAACATCTGTGCACCTAAAAACCTACACTGGTCAAAAGGTGTGCCCAAAGGGTAAACTTAAGGTGACAGTGACATACGAAGGGAAAACACTGCAGTTGATGCTGTATGTGCTAGGGAAGGGTGGACCACCACTGCTCGGACGTGAGTGGCTAAGAAAGATTAAACTGGACTGGTACACCATTAAGGCCTTAAAATGGTCGCAAACAGAAAACGACAGTCCCCATAGAACCACACAAAAACTGTCACAGCTACTTAATGCCCATGAGAAGGTGTTTGCAGAGGGCATAGGCAGGCTAAAAGGAATAAAAGCAAAAATCGAGCTGAATGGAAATGCATTGCCTAAATTCCACAAAGCTCGTCCCCTCCCATACGCACTGTGTCCAAAGGTGGAGGCCGAACTTCAAAGCTTGGTAGCATCTGGTATCCTATCAAACGTGGAACACAGTGATTGGGCAACGCCTATTGTCCCTGTGCTTAAGAAGGGAAAGGCTGAATCGGTTCGTATATGCGGAGATTTCAAAGTGAGCATCAATCCTATGCTGCGTACTGTGCAGTACCCACTGCCACGTATTGAGGACATTTTTGCTACATTGGCAGGTGGTGAGAAATTCTCAAAGGTTGACTTAGCACAAGCTTACCTGCAAATGGAGGTGGAGGAGTCAAGCCGAAAACTTCTCACCATCAACACCCATAAAGGCCTTTTCCAATACAATAGACTTGTATTTGGCATTGCATCAGCCCCCGCACTCTGGCAGAGAGCGATGGATCAAGTGCTGCAAGATATTCCGGGTACACAGTGTTACCTCGATGACATCATTGTGACCGGCAAAAATGACGAACATCTAACTAACCTCAATAAGGTACTTACCAGGCTGAGTGAGTATGGCCTGCGTGCTAAGAGAAGCAAGTGTGAATTTTTCAAGAGTGAAATCTCATACTGTGGACATGTTATTGATAAGCTGGGCTTACACAAATCTCAAGAAAAGGTCGAAGCAGTGCTCCAGGCACCTAAACCGGAGAACGTGTCACAGCTCAGGTCCTATTTAGGCCTTGTGAATTACTACCATAAGTTTCTCCCAGACCTAGCCACTGTGTTGTACCCACTTAGCACACTGCTGCGAACTGGAGTACAATGGAAGTGGTCAAAGGAATGTGACAGGGCATTCCTAGAAACAAAGAGACTAATGACTTCAGATAAACTACTCACTCACTACGACCCATCAAGACCCATCAGACTGGCATGTGACGCTAGGCCATATGGGATTGGCTGTGTCTTGTCACACATTATGGAAGATGGATCGGAACAACCAGTGGCGTTTGCCTCAAGGTCACTGACGAGCGCTGAACGCAATTATGCTCAAATTGACCGTGAGGCCCTCAGCATAGTATGGGGTGTCAAAAAGTTTCACCATTACCTATATGGACAAACATTTACGATTGTGACTGACCATCAACCCCTGGTGTCAATTTTTAATCCCCAGAAGGGAATCTCAGTGATGACAGCTGCACGGTTGCAGCGATGGTTGCAGCAGTAAAGTCACTAACTCCCAGCCCGTGTCTGTTCTAATTAATCCATTCCGGTGTTCAAAAACACCACAGATCCGTAGTTTTTATTTTAAAGTTTTCCTGCTAGTCTCTGGGCTCGGTGGATCATGCGGTCATGCCTTAGCCTATCCAATGAGTAGCGTTGCTGGGCGAGTCTCTGGTAGTGAGGGGAGCGGTAAAAAAAAAAGGTCGGTTGGGCGAAGTGGAAGCAGAGTCGCGTGAAGTTTTTTTTACAAGGAATCGCGGCTAGTATAGTTGGAGCCCGGCTTCGTTTTGGCAGGACGAAAGTCTGTTGTTTTTTTTCTTTGTGTTGGAGTTGGGGATTATTGGGGCTGCGCCATCCCAAGCGGAGAGCGTGGTGAGCAGCCTGGTGTGCATACGCCGGACGCCATCTCGGTCTGCAGCGGAAGACAGAGACGCGGAGGGTCTGTTTGAGTGGTGTCGACGACAGCGGGTATGACGAGTGGCATCTTCGGGAGTCTAAGTCGTGTCCTGGCATCCGGTGGAACTGAAGGAGCTGGGGAATATCGTGGAGGAGGGCACCTGGATTAGCGGTGTTAAAGTGGAGGCAGCGCGCGCCGGTTTTGAGATCCAGGGCCCCGGAGCTGTGTTACACGGGCGTATACTCGGGCGATTTCGACCTCGGATGCAGCGCGAGTGAGTGACCCTGCCATACAGAGGCCTCCCCCTACAACTCATCTCGACCCATTCCGTCGTTGACTGGTAAACCTGCTCCTTTTGTTCACTCTCCTCAATCGGGTGAAGGTCTCGGCAAAGTTGCAGATCTGGACAATTGTATGCATAAGTGTGTGTTGGATGTAATTAAGCGCAGTCGAAGTGTTTGTTTAATGTCATTTACGCACTGTATTTTGAATAGGTGAATGACGATTGGTATTGTGCTATGCTTTGCTGTGTAACCCTGAGATGTTTTCTTTCTTTTTTTTCCCTTTTGAGTTAAATCTGTCTTTTTCTGTTATTGATGACAACGGGACAAATTGGTGAATTGCTAAAAAAGGGGATGTTTGAATTATTCAATTTCCTCTGCATCATCGGGGTCTAATTCAGCTCTGTGGC
This sequence comes from Paramormyrops kingsleyae, assembly GCF_048594095.1. NCBI lineage: Eukaryota > Metazoa > Chordata > Actinopteri > Osteoglossiformes > Mormyridae > Paramormyrops > Paramormyrops kingsleyae. Next base: position 9,389,180 of record NC_132821.1, on the reverse strand, counting down.
CTGAAGTATTTTCTTTCATGCCGTCCGTTTTATACTGAGGGGGTTCAGTCTTGAAACGGCAGCTGGCAGGAGGAAGTGACGTCACAGGCACCCGCCAAGGCAGGTAGCGGCAGCTGCCACTAAGGAGCTGAGAACTGGCAGCTGCCACTTCTGTCCGTCGCTAGTGGCGCTTAACAGTGGCAGGTTCCGTTCGAATACAGTGCCTGCCGAGGTACAGAGACAGCCACCGCCGCTCGTGGAAGTAAACCCGAGATGCTGTGCACGGCTACGATAAACTGGGATACGGAAATAAATTGAGGACTTGTTTAATCTTTGTATGACTACGAATTATATTATTGTTGCTGACTGTACATCTCTTTAAGATAATATTTGAGAAAGCAATGATTGTACTGTTTATTTATTATATTTATTCATTTTACAATGTAATATTTCTTATTACGTTGAAACATCTCTAGTTACTATTGTTATTTGGTATGTAAATTATTTAATTTCCTCAACTTGTATAGCTAAGGAAGCTTTTTATAAAATTACGTTAAAATTCCTGCATTTAGTTGTACTATTTATAATTATAATATTCACAAAATGAGCTGGTCAAACTCTGAACCAGACTTAACCAGATCCGTCCCAAATGTGGGCTAGATTCGAAGCGGAGCTGCGCCGGATCCTGCCCAGAAGTGAGCCGTATCAGCATTCATGCCATGTACTGGGCCAGAAAAGAAAAAATGGATCCGTGGCGGTATTGGCCCGTTGTGCAAAAGGACACCGGCCTAGTTATGTAGAGCGGATCTGGCCCTGATCTATCCGGACCAAGTGTTTTTTGATATCTGGGATGCATTCATTGTAAGTAATGTGCTTAGCCCGGTGAAATTCAAAAACAGAAAAAATAGTTTTTTCACCAGTCAGATATTGATGTGGTGGACCTCTGATGCAAATAATGATTTTGTCTATGATGTTTTACAACAACATTGCTTGAACAATTTAAATTGTGTAAATCGTAATATGCAAGTCGCTTATTTGTATTTATTCTATTTTGTTTGACCAGAATTTGTCATACAATTGAATTGTATAAAGTTGAATAAATTACCCAAATATATTCTTTCAGTGTAGCTGGGAGCAGAATTTGCACATAATTACACAGCACACAAGGAGCTGAACCGCTGGGAAACGGGTGAAGTTCTTGTCCATAAAGACCTTGTAGTTCTGATGTTCTAGAACATCACCTAATACTCGAAATTCGCAGAGGCTGCAATATATGTGTTGTACTGTAATTCATGCAAGCGAGTTTTCTGTGGTAGCCTATGGGCTGTGTTTAATTTACAGAAATAAAAATACAGGGCTTTAAGAAGAACAAAATGAAAAACAGGAGACCACTCAGTGAAATACTCCAAATATCAGCACTGTTATGGTGCGGAACGCTGGACCAATATACGGTTGTTTTGTGTTATATCTGAACTGTTATATTTTATTTGGAAATTTAGCTACATTTATGTTCACATTATGTTACAAAATTTATACATTATATTTTTCTTAAGTTAGCACTAAAATGCCTGACATATGTAACATTTCTTTTGCTATTTCCACGAATTTGCGGGGTTAATAATTAGTCAGGTTCTAAGGCCAAAGCTGAAGCCGTGACTTTGCGGGGAATACGCAGTATAATGTATGTTCTGGTCAGGGGCGTCGCACCCGTGGGGGATGTGGGTGTTTTAACACCCACACTTTTCCCGGTGAGAGGGTTCAACACCCACACTTTTTTTACAGTTTTCCCGCAGTTTTGAACAAACGCCTTCGCATTCGCTCCTCCGTTTCTCTGGCCGCTCTGTGTCTACGCTCGCTTCAGCTCTCCTCTCCCCTCCCTCTCAAACATGACACCGGCTGATGATTGGCTGTTCTGCCTTAAGTCTTGCCTCTCTTGGTGTGTTAGATTTATCGGTCAGCTCGTGCAGAGGAGGCGGGAACTTATGGTTGTTATGATTATTTACATCTCCGTTTTCCAGGTACTTTCCCAGATAGCAATCGTTATTGATTCAACATTGAATTATGGTCAGAAAGTTTGTTTTGTGGTTGACGTTACAACTTCAACTTTAAATCAACATTTTTACAACAACAATTTCTACAATGCGCCATCGCGCATTCACGCCATCATTGTCTTTGAGGCTGCGAAGAGAGAGTGAGTTAAATTTGAAACTTACTCTTATACTGGCCGGTTCTGTGAATAAAAAAAAACTGCTGTTATTGGGGCTGAGATGCTCCTCGAGCCTAGCCTGGTTGACGCGCACTTTACAGCCAGCCGGTGTCGTCAATGGCGAATCCGGTGTTCCGGGCAGTTCAGTTTCCCTAGGTTTCCCCTGTCGCGCGCTGATTTGTACACGGTTTCGCTGTTGTTTTCATGTCTTTTTACGAAGCTCTTGAGGTAAACAAGCCGTATATTTTAAAACATCACATGCCTTTTCGATGTTTTTTGTTTTTACAGATAATAAATTAAATTATTTAATTCGCTGGATATCCATGTGAGAAATACTTGAAGTCTGCAGTGTGTCTTTCGTGTAGTACAGTATAGTAGGAATGTTACTTTTCTTAGTTTCAGATAAGGTACAGTATGTTCAGATGTATTTCAGCAGAAACCTCATTAGTAAAACTATTGATGTTTGAATGAATATTGATCACAAACAGTTTCAATATTAAATCAATTAAAACAGCTGAAGTAATTCATCCCCCACACTTTTGAAAAGCTTGCTACGCCCCTGGTTCTGGTCACTCCCGGGTCAAAGACGAAACTGGGTTTTCAAGCTTCAAAAAAATAAAATATTACAACTTTTTTTTTCTTTCATTTTTGGGTAAATTGGTTTGTCTACTGTTTAAGTTTAATATTTTCTATGAAAAAAATAATAACCAACATACATTTTTACTCGTTTCTAAATAGCAACTCATAAAATGTCATTCAGTGTAATAAAAAAATCCTTTAAAAATAATGTATGGTATTAGAAAATTGAAAGGATTACTTGACTTATTAAAATATTATTTAGGCTCTTCATTGAAACTCCAATGATCTTATTAATGGCAATGTGAAATCTTTAAACAATGCTCATATTCTTCCACCCAGTAAGTTTTACCCATTCGCCCTCAGCACAGTAGGTGTGCTCAAAGGGTCTCGCCTTTCATACTCTGTGTCACGTACTGGCAGGCAGGTGAGCAGGGAAGCAGACGCGCTAGCCAGGACTTCAGGTAAACAGGGTTTAATGAACTAAAACAGGCAAGCACGGACAATCACGAGACAATACAATGACGGATCTGGGGTAACGTACTCAGACACGGACTAAATACAGAAGACAAGCTAGACATAACAGGACTCAGGTGATCACAATCAGGGCTGAACACGAGGTAACGAGGTGGGCGTGGCACACATCAGGAGCGGACGGAGCGGATCATGACACTCTGCATGGCGATCGGGATATTTTGATTTTATATGATAAATTAATCCCGACGTTGAGAAAGTCTTTGTGGATGCACCCCCTCTAAAAATTTCGGTCTTGCGCGCTTTACAAACGGCTTTCCGTGTGTCTTTCTCAGATATATCGAAATGCGCCCACACAGCCGACATGCTGACACACACACACACACGCACACACACACACGCACACACACACACGCAGGGTGCGAACTAGGGGGGAGCAGGGGGAGCTATAGCTCCCCTAGTGGTGACATGAGCTCCCCTGGAAACATGATTTCTGAAATTTCGGGGGAGCTCTGAAATATTCATTTGATGACCAAATAAATGCCATTTTGGGCATGGGTTCTCTCACAGGTGTAAAATAAGTAAAATAAATTTAGAGCTTATTACTCATGAAAAAACATAGCCTGCTTGCACGCTTGTGGGGGCGCTGCCTGCAGCCCCACCCACTCCCCACTCAAACGAGTTAACCACGCCCCCCCGGCGCCACAAAACGCCCACCGGCTCCCCACTCAAACGAGTTAACCACGCCCCCCCGGCGCCACAAAACGCCCACCGGCTCCCCACTCAAACGAGTTAACCACGCCCCCCCGGCGCCACAAAACACCCACCGGCTCCCCACTCAAACGAGTTAACCACGCCCCCCCGGCGCCACAAAACGCCCACCGGCTCCCCACTCAAACGAGTTAACCACGCCCCCCCGGCGCCACAAAACACCCACCGGCTCCCCACTCAAACGAGTTAACCACGCCCCCCCGGCGCCACAAAACGCCCACCGGCTCCCCACTCAAACGAGTTAACCACGCCCCCCCGGCGCCGCAAAACGCCCACCGGATCTCGGCTCCCCACTCAAACGAGTTAACCACGCCCCCCCGGCGCCACAAAACGCCCACCGGATCTCGGCTCCCCACTCAAACGAGTTAACCACGCCCCCCCGGCGCCGCAAAACGCCCACCGGATCTCGGCTCCCCACTCAAACGAGTTAACCACGCCCCCCCGGCGCCGCAAAACGCCCACCGGCTTCCCACTCAAACGAGTTAACCACGCCCCCCGGGGCCGCAAAACGCCCACCGGCTCAACACTCAAACGAGTTAACCACGCCCCCCCGGCACCACAAAACGCCCACCGGCTCCCCACTCAAACGAGTTAACCACGCCCCCCCGGCGCCACAAAACGCCCACCGGCTCCCCACTCAAACGAGTTAACCACGCCCCCCCGGCGCCACAAAACGCCCACCGGCTCCCCACTCAAACGAGTTAACCACGCCCCCCCGGCGCCGCAAAACGCCCACCGGATCTCGGCTCCCCACTCAAACGAGTTAACCACGCCCCCCCGGCGCCGCAAAACGCCCACCGGATCTCGGCTCCCCACTCAAACGAGTTAACCACGCCCCCCCGGCGCCGCAAAACGCCCACCGGCTTCCCACTCAAACGAGTTAACCACGCCCCCCGGCGCCGCAAAACGCCCACCGGCTCCCCACTCAAACGAGTTAACCACGCCCCCCCGGCGCCACAAAACGCCCACCGGCTCCCCACTCAAACGAGTTAACCACGCCCCCCCGGCGCCACAAAACGCCCACCGGCTCCCCACTCAAACGAGTTAACCACGCCCCCCCGCCGCCACAAAACGCCCACCGGCTCCCCACTCAAACGAGTTAACCACGCCCCCCCGGCGCCGCAAAACACCCACCGGATCTCGGCTCCCCACTCAAACGAGTTAACCACGCCCCCCCGGCACCGCAAAACGCCCACCGGATCTCGGCTCCCCACTCAAACGAGTTAACCACGCCCCCCCGGCGCCACAAAACGCCCACCGGATCTCGGCTCCCCACTCAAACGAGTTAACCACGCCCCCCGGCGCCGCAAAACGCCCACCGGATCTCGGCTCTCCCGGAGACCGTGGTATAGTTCGCACACTGCTGACAATCCAATAAAATATATTAGATATTATTGTATTTTTATTATAATTAATTATTAGTATTATAAAAGAGCTGAACCAATTACACTGACCCTCCCTTTGTATAAATGAAGTTTTTGATGTTTGTCTAGCTTTATGTCTAGACATTTAAAACCTTAAGCGAGGTTTAAGCGATGGTCCTTTGTCTTTACAATGTCTGTTGGGAGAGGAATTTGAGAAACCAGACAGTGGTCGCCAATTCACATCCTTTTGTTAGGAGATATGGAGCCAGTCATCAAAAACCTTAAGCGATATTCAAGCGATTGTCTTTTATCTTTACAAAGTCTGTTGGGAGAGGAATGTGAGAAACCAGACAGTGGTCGCCAATTCGCATCCTAGGCAGAGGCCTAGACATCAAAAACATCATTTACACAAAGGGAGTGACCAGAACTTAATTATTATACATTAGCAATGAAACTCATCAACTTTTTTGGCTAAGTCTTACTACATATTCAACAAGGCGTGGTATATAGGATGATGACTGATCAGTTGTGACTTTGAAAGCGGAGTATCACAAGCTGGGAGCTACTGACTGTCCGCAATAGGCTGAGAGAGGCTGGACTGAGGGCTTGTTTTTCACAGTCGGTAGACAAGTCTCTTTAGTGTCCTGCGTTTTTAGAACTGTGACCTTAAATGCCTACTTTCTGTAAGCTGTTAAGGTCTTAACGACCATTCCACAGGTGCATGTTAATTAATTGATTATGGTTAATTGAACATGCATGGAAAACATTGTTTAAACCCTTTACAATGAAGATCTGTAAAGTTATTTGGATTTTTACAACATTATTGTTGAAATACACAGTCCTGAAAAAGGGCCGTTTCTTTTTTTGCTGAGTATAGTTCTTGTGTGACCTGTCTACGTCAACCAAGTCAGGTAATTATCCGTTTCAATGTGTCTATATAAAACGCTTTATTCATGCTTGTTTTCTGTATGGCTTTAGTCATAAAAGGTCAAGAAAAATCTCTTTTTTTTTGTGAGTTCTGTTTTGTTTTTCTGTGTGTCAACTCTGTTCTTGTAATTGTTTACACTGTTATTACTTCGTTAGTAATTCTTCTATAACTTCACTTTATTGTACTGAATAGTACTTTTCTAATAACCTGTGTGATTGTGTCTTTTAAGTTTTATATGTTTATCTTGTTATAAATAACTCTTACAAATAAATAATACATAAAAATATTCTGGAACGCGCAAATGTCCTCCGCATTATTTTTGCTTTTATCGTGACGGTAGCTATATCATTTTCTATGCATTTTAGAGCTAAATTATTAAAAGTGTAATTTTCAAATGTTGTAACATAAATACGAAAGTACGTTTAACGAATATAAACCATAACTGTATACAGTTTTTAGTACTGTCGAGAGAACACAAAGCAAACGTATATTCGCTGGTGCTCCTTGAACGGATACTGTTTAATGCCCAATGGAAAGTATGTTTAGAGAGAAGATTGAAGATGACCGTTTGCTATAACTTTCAGAGAAGGTGTTTGAGTTTAGTTCTGAAGAGGAGCTGCTTTCACTGAGACCGGAACTTGACTGTCCTTACTGTAAAAAAGAAAAAGCTTTGCATGGCCATCTTTTACGCCGGCATTTGAAACCAGCTGTACATTATAGTGAAAATGATACTGGTGAGTATATGTGAAATTTATGCTGTAAATATTTGTTACAGTTTTTCAATGTATTTATGTTTATGTATATGCATGTTTTCCCTAGACAAGTTTACTATACCATGCTTCTGTTCTGAGAGGCAAGTAGCAAAAAGAAGCCACTGGCACTGTCCAAAGTGCCATCAAAAAATCAGCAGATCATCAGACTTTAGGAAACATCTCCAAAATCATGGTTAGTTAAAATTAATTATTTCTTTGATCAACTTGTAAATAGTTCAGTGGGGGAAAAACATAATAACCTTTTTTTGTTCAACAGGTTTAGTGGTTATTGGCAGTCCAACAAGTAAGTATCTCATGCTATGTCTTTGAACAATTTATTGCTATATATATATATATATATATATATATCTTTTCAGAGATCCCCTTTTCATACTTTTCTTTTCACCTACAGCTCTTGATGCAAAAGACCTGCCCACTGCTCAAGACCACCCTACATTTAATCATCTGAAGTGTAAAGTTTGCCATTTAGGATTCACCAACATTTCTAATTTACGTAGGCATGAGAAGGTGCAGCATGACAAGGAAAGGCAATCAATTATTTGTATTGATGCGAAAAATGGAATTTTCGTTACTCCAAAAGATCCCCATGGACCTAGGGTGCCGGTTCATGTCTGCAAATCCGTGCTCTCTTAAACAATTTCCTGTGAACTGCCCATTTGCAAAGACTTCATGGCAATTGCTTTAAAAAGTGGTAATCCAGGGATGGAATGCCAGCATCTGGTAAGGACTAATAAAGCCTTGGCATATACTCCCCCCCCTCCTCTGGCAGAAACATCAATTCAGTTAATGAGTGACAGAGGTCTAATCTCAAGAACTGCACAAAAGGAATGTCTGGACATGAATGCAAAAGCACATTCTGAAGGCATAGACTGTGTTTTCCCAGTTTTTTGGGATGAAACTAGCATTTCTGAGCGATTTATGTATTTTTCAGTGTTTACAAATAAGAAGGACAACTGGTGCAAGTTTGCAAGGACCCGTGTCACTTTTGATAGTCAGTCAGGAAAGTGGCATTGCCAGTGCAGAGTGAAGCGAAGAGCCAGTTGTACACATAGGTACCTTTCTATGTGGTACATGTTTCAGGAACATCCACATTTTTTTAAATCAACTGCTAATGTTCATTTGGAGGATACTGATGATGTGGAAGAAATAGTCTCAGAAACAGAGGAACCTCACAGGCAGTGTGCTGAAAGGTATGCAGATGTTATTAAGATGACAGAATATTTGTGGACACACAAAAAAATTCCAGAAGACCTCCCACATGAGCTCATCACCAAAGAAAAGCCTCTTCCAGAGTCATTTACACCATTGGAAGAAGTGTGCCCATATTGTCCTGGACCTTGTCCTCCAGCTCTGGATGAGAGCCGACTGGTGACGAAACATGGCACAGTTTATTTCATTTTGTCTGTGACCAAAGGTAAGTAAAACAATTATTAACTTTTTTGTGTTACCATTTAATACATTGTAGTCACAGCTAGGTGAATGATGAAATAAAAGTACATCTATCTTTCCAGGGGTTCCTGTTTATGCAAAACAATGCCCAGTCTGCAGAGTGCATGTGAGATTTCAAGACTATAACTCTGGGTTTCACAACTTTAATGACAGAGTCTTTCTGTCACTACCTTTATGTTCACTTATGACATCTGCAGTTTCGGTGAGCCCATTAATACACTTGCATGAAATGCAATAAAATTATGATGTACAAATACTATATAACATGTAAAAATCTTTTATAAATCAGTTATTTTGTTGCAGCTGTATTTGTATTCCATGTTAGTTAATGATATTTTTGTCATTCTTGACAGAACCATATAGCAGTTGGCCGTTTCCTGAACACACTGGAAGATCATTCAAGAATCATCATTCCTCACAACACTGTCAGACAAGCCTTCTACCACTATTGTGCAATGAAAAGATTTTCTTATGATTTTTTCTGCTATCGCTGTTGTCACACCCTGCTCCGTACGATCCCGATGTGTGCCACGCCCCCCTCATTACCTCGTGTTCAACCCTGATTGTGCTAGGATACTAGTAGCCTTGATAGCTAGCTAGCGATGCAAACTTGGGCTAACCTAGGTTACTTAAAACACAAAACACAAATGCTCCTGACCTACAAACTATAGCCTACACATGATAGATGGTGTGCCAGCTGCAAGACACCACAAATCAAAGCCTGCAGTGGGTTGCACCAGCTAAGCGTAAGCTCGATCTTAGCCTACGATGGACGTAAATTGGCCCTACGTTCGAGTTTACGCACTACTAAAAAATAATCTGTTGCACCACGCTCTTAGTTTCAACGTAATACTAAGTTATAGCGTAAATTTTACACTACCTTAACATTAGGTGTAAAGTCCATCGTAAGAAAGACGTTAAAAAGTGGTGAAAATGGCTATCCGTTTTGAACGGTGGGAAGACTAAATTAAACGCGGTTTACGTCGAGAAAGAGTCATTCGTGACCGGTTACATCCCTTTGAAGAATATGATGATGTTGATCTGTATACTCGGTTTCGTTTTCGCCGTGCCGAATTACAAAAAATTACCGATCTGTTAGCTGCTGATCTACAGCATGATACTGACAGAAACGGAGCCCTCAGTCCGGCTTTACAAGTATGTCTGGCACTTAGGTACTTTGCCACCGGCTCTTTTCAAAGTCTTGTGGGCGACTCGATGCATGTACACAAGTCCACCGTGTGCAGAGCCATGAGAGCAGTGGCAGTGTCGCTGAATAAACACATAAACACGTACGTGCACTTTCCTCTGCTGCCTGTGCAACAAAACACAACCCGTCAGAAGTTTTTTCAGATCGCCGGTTTTCCAGATGTGTTAGGATGTGTGGATGGCACGCACTTCAAGATAAAAACACCCAGCGACCACGAAATTGACTACGTCAACAGAAAGGGCTACCACTCTATAAACGCACAAATTGTCTGTGACGCCGACCTTATTATCACAAACTGCGTGATCAAGTGGCCAGGCTCGAAACACGACAGTTACATCCTCAGACAGTCTAGGCTTAGTTCAGACTTTGAAGAAGGAAGATATTCTGGAAGGTTGCTGGGTGACTCCGGATATCCCTTAAGAATATGGTTAATGACACCTTACCTTAGCCCATCAAATCAGCAGCAGGAGCGCTACAATGTAGCACACGTCAGAACAAGGAATGTGGTAGAACGTTGCATAGGTGTCCTGAAGAAACGGTGGGCTTGTTTGCACAGAGGTGATTAGGTTTATAGTCTGTTTACATTAATTCCTACAAAACTGCTATTCAGAACAAATAATGTCTAGGTAAATAAGCTATGCCTAACCTCTATAATTTATGGTGCAACCATTTTGTCACTGACAGGTATAATAATGGAGCCAGACAGAGCTGCTGTAGTAGCAGGTGCCTGTGTTGTTCTCCACAACATGGCCATAGCTTGGAAGGTACCTCTGGTGGAGGATGGATGTGAGGTGGATGGGGACTTAGACATTCCCCTGCACAATGAGATCGACCTAACAGCTGAAGCAGCAGCTGCTCGTGACTACCTCGCAGCATCCTACTTTGGATAATTAGAGCAGACCTAAGCCTACTACAATAAACAGCATACAATCCCCTTAATTCAGTTCTGCAATTAATACTAATAACTAATTTAAATTATGAGGACACAAAATAAAACATGGTTATGGTTCGAGCCTCAGCAGAATAGTCACCTGTCTATGGGCCCTTGAGAAAGGACCTTATCACCAAGCTCCAAGGATGCTGTGTGCTGGCTGATCCTGCACTGTGACCCCCAAGCTTGCTCTCACCTGTATATTTGCCAGTGTGTCTTATGGAGAGCAAGATGGAGTAGGTGAAGTTAAGCATTCCAATGTTCTTATGCAAATGGAAACAGAGGATCATTTCATTTCAGTTATCATACAATGACATTATTAATAGTCAATCACAACTCTTGCAATGAAAATATTTAAGATTTATTTGATTTCCAAGTAACACTATTAAGAATGAAAGATTATATAACTTTCTAGGGCTCATTCATAACAAAGGTATATATCCCTTGGTTTTCAGTTCTTGCAATTTTAATATTTCTAAATTTAGTTTTATTTTTTCCATGTCAATTTTCTCTTTTTCTGAATTAATTTTTAAAGTTTCTGCTTTAATTTTTTCAATTTCAACTTTATACAACTGACATTTAAGGGCCTCTGCATCCACAATCTCTGGCCGTGGCTTGGATAGCCTGACACGCTTTGCTGGTGGTGGTGGAGGGCTGCATGCTGGCTCTGCAGGTGGAATTAGTGGCAGTGGTATTGGAAATGCAGGGGTATCTGGACATGGGTGTGGAGGTGACTGCGATACTGGAGTTGGGGGTGAGCAGGGAGTGGGCACCTGCACTGCCAGCCCAGTTTCAATCCCGCCTCCTACAATTCCCACGAGTGATGGGGAATCCTCCCCAACAATGTCAAGAATTAAGGAGGAGTATGGCCGCACATCTGGCTTTGGGCCGCCTCCGGTTCGCACTGTTTTGGGGAAGTCCTCCGCTGCCTGCATCTTGAGGTCACTCCACTTCTTCCTAACCTCTCTGACGTCCCTCTGCTCCACTCCCTTAGCATTTACAGCCTCAGTAATGTCCTCCCATATCTGCTGCTTCCTTTTGTTTGTTATAAAATTATTGAATTTGGATTCTAATGTCAATTTATGTGCTCTGTATTTCGTAAGGAGAATTATGACCTCTTTGTGCGTAAAATTTTTCTTTCTCGGCCTACGGTCTGACATTTTTCTAAAAAAAAAAAAAAAAATCAACATCTTCAGGTTAACAAACACCCTTACCTCATCTCTGGGGTCAATTTCACATGAAAGAAATATATACTAATAGGTAAAAAATGTAAGTTTTCATCTGTTCTCGTGTCTCTGTGGAGATCTCGACCTCTGTGAAACTGGACCTCTGCTGCCATTATATGGTAAAGAAAAGTTACCCAGTGTAATGTAAAGGATGGCCCTTCGTAGTGAAACAGGTGGAGTATATTAGTCAATGTGAAGATTATTATGGTCTATAACGTTAAGTGCCAGGGTGAATTTGACTCCAAAACAGCACAATAAGATTGGCGATACATGACCCATTCATTTTTTATAAAACTTCTTATCTGAAGTAGATATAGGGTAGTACAACGTTCAGACATCATTTTAATAACTTTCTACCTTTTCCGCTGATTGAAGACAAGTTCCGCGGCTAGATATGACCAGTCAGCTAACGTTAGCTGCCAAGCTAGACGAAGTCGTTGCCCTACCGTTATTTTTTGCTCGTGAACCCTGTTTGTATTCCTTGAGCTCGAGCCTTACGTGTAGCAGAACGACTGTAAAGCATCCACAATAAATTACCACGAATTTGACTTGATAAACATACCTAGCGAACACACTTCTTAGGGTGACGATGCACGGCAACCTTTTGAGCAATGTTGCTGGCAAATGTTTCTCGGGCACTTTCCTATTGATATTGGGCCGCAAAGTTCTATTTGAAAACCTTCGATCAGCAGCTGGCAACTTTTCGCGATCATCTAGATACAGCAGATGAGCTGCCCTGTGGTTGATATTCTTCTGACAGATACAGAGAACATAAATCGGTAGCTATTTATAACCCAAACTTAAATGATATTTTTTTTTCATCCCGAACAACTAAGCAACGCCTGTAGAAGGACATTACTAAGGCTACATACAAAATGTGTATACAGTAGTCGAAAAGCATGGAGAACAGCGAGTTAGTTCCGGTAAAATCAGACAGTGATATTGATTGGTTGTCCACGGTAAAAACGTCATTCTTTGCGACAGTAACTTTATTTAGTAGCTACTAACTACGATGTAACTTAAGTGGCAGTAGTGCAACCGACAAAGAATGCGGCGCTAGTTTCAAACTATCTAGTTTCAACGTAAGACTTAAGGTATACTTTACACCATACTTTAGGATCGAACTTACGCTAAGCTGGTGCAACCCACCACTGGATACTATTAACTAAGTAGTAGTACAAGTTCTCTCGTGTCATACAGGGTGGCTAGCTGCCTGCCAATCTGACACTCCACTCACTGACAGAAAACACGAGTAACCCAGCAGATATAAAAAAAAATGTTGATTTTCTTTTTCAAAGAAGAAATCAATTAGTTGTTCATTTTAAGAGACCTGTCTTATTTTCTCTTACATATTTAAGATTGCTCTTTAAGTAACCCCTTAAGTGTACCCAACTTTAAAAGCTCACAGCTCCCTCATACTTTGGTCTTTTTGCATGTTGTCGGTCCATTTGAAAGCTAAGACCTTGAAGTTTCATGTGCAAGAAAAAACCAATATGTACAACCTTCTGTTACAAAGCAACACAGGTTGGAACAAAGGATTTCATAAACGTTGGTCAAACGTCTGGCATTGTACACTGGGCTGAAACACCTTTAGGCCATAGCCACAGACCTTGTGAACTTATGTTCAAAATTTGAGCTCAGAAGAATAAGAAATGAATATTTTACAACTGTTTTAGTAAAGGCAGGCACTCAGAGACTCCAAAGTCCTTTTGTAGAGTCAAAGAATCTTTTGCTTACTACTTGAAAACCACTTCAGCTGTATTTATTATCTTGGTCTATAATGAAAGACACCCTTTGAGGTGTCTTGTGCACTGTTCTTGGCCCCTTGGACCTTTCATAATCCATCCGATATGAAGAGAAGACTTGTTATAAGTGTGTATTTTTGGAATTGTGGCTTGGAATAGGTCAAAGACATTTCTGTGTGCAAAGTACATTTTTTATTTGTGCAAAATAGAGAAATATAAAATCCTAACAATAAATGACAAATAGAAAAATTACACATAGAAAAATTACAAATAACAATAATAAAATATCTAGAGAAATATTAAAACTATCTATAAAATAAACAATATAAATGAATAAATTAAAAAAACAAGCAAGTAATTTACAAAGGCCTGCATATGAGCTGCATACTGTACTTCCAGATCGAGACCCAGACGCCCCCTGGTGGCGACTATTCGTATTGACGCAGTAGCGGATCGGCTCCGAGTTTCACTTTCTGATTCCCTAAAATATGTGCGCCTCAAATATGTTTTATCCGATTACTCGATTACTTGATGGAATTTTCAGTAGAATACTCGATTACCAAAATATTCGATAGCTACAGCCCTAGAGTTCACCCTAACCCGAACATGAATTCATTTTGTAAAATGCAGGATAAACTCTTAACACTGTTCAAGGGGACAATGAGCGACCGCCAGACAATTCTCAGGTTCACTGACAACACCATCCTAAATATCAAAGAGCTGATGAGTATCTGTCCACAGAGCCTCATTGACTTGACAGTGTCCCAGGCATCAAGGCTTCCCTGGCTTACCGATGATGTAAGTTAAACATTTGTTGGCTTTTTTTTATCCCTTCTTGATGACATTTATAATAGGTTGCCAGCACATTTCCCTAATAAAAAAAATAACCTTGTTATTTTTTGTTTTTGGAAGGCTGTTAATTCCCGTGTTGCCCAGATTGCCAAATACAAAACCAATGTAAGTATGTTGAGTTACACATAAATCCCCAAAAAATCCCACACTTATTTAATACATTCCAATACTTAATACTCATCAATTTCTTAGAAAAAGCACGAACTTACTGAGTTATTCTTGAGTGAAGCTTGCCATTTAAGTGTGATCCATGACCTATGAGAATAGATCAACTTTTCCCGAGTTTTTAAAATCAGGGACTCCCAGCCCGACCTTTGTTCTGCTCAAAATCTTCATTAACTTTTTTCTCCTTCTTGTTGTCTCGCCCGGCTCGTACGATACTCGTGTGTGCCACGCCCCCCTCGTTACCTCGTGTTGATTCCCGATTGTAATCAACCTGTTACGTTCAGCATGTCCTGTGTATTTAGTCCGCGTCTGAGTTAGTTTCCCGAGATACGTCATTGTATTGTTGTGCTGTTGTTAGTGGATGTAGTGCCTGTCTGCCCTCTCGTCCTGATTGAACCCTGTTACCTCCGTCCACCCGTCTGTTCTCGCCTGCTTTTTGCCTGCCCGCTCCACGCTACGTGACAAAACGTGACCCTTGTTCTTCCTTTGTTCACATTGCTGCGAGGATTGCTGGGATTGCTGCGAGAGAGTGGTGTTGAGCTGCAGCGATTGTTTGGGATTGTTTTTTGGAGTGTTTTGAGTGTTTGTGTGCTTTACCTGTTTACGTGGGTGGCTGTTTATTTCTATTTATTGTTCTTATTTCGGTCAGCGTGAGTGCTTGTCTGTCCTGTCTGTTAATTAACAGCGCGATTTTTCTGAGCGGCGTTTTTCTGTCCGCGTTTAAACTCCGTAGCAAACACCCGCGGGGCGATAATAACTAATAATATCTAACGTCGGTATCGCTACCCAGCGTCGGAAAAGGACAGTTGCTCCTGAGCTTTGCTCGGTCGCAAGTCGGGGCCGGGAGGACATTTTCCACTTTTTTCCCGCTCCGGCAGTAGCCTGCTGTGAGGGGGTTTTTGTGGTTTTTCGACCTCCCAAGAGCAACTTCGATTTCGCCTTGTTTTTAGTTCATACTTGGTTCAGGCAGAAGTTCTTCTGGTAAGTAGTAGTAAATTTATCAGGTTTAAAATTTTAAATAAAATAATAATTAAGTTCCGTTTTAACACAAGTAATAACTTATTTTAGTGTACTCCGCACGTTACTGCATTTATTGTTACGCAAATTAATCTTTATAGTTAAATACACTATATAAATTTACTGGGCTGGGAGTACGGGGTCATAGTGAGTTAGTTAATTATGGGGCCGGCTCAGTGTTGCGTTTGCAAGATGTTTGCCCTTCTGGACGTTAGTGTCCAGTCGGACTTCATCTGCGAGCGATGTAAGCTAGTGGACTCACTCATGGTCAAGGTTCGCGACCTTGAGGAGCAACTGGCTCGCATCCAATGCAACAGTGAGTTAGATGAGCTAGTTGATACGCCGTTTAGGGAGATGGTGTGTACGCCACTAGCGGGGGGGAGGGAGAATGAAGAGCAGAGAGGTCGAGAGAGCTGGGTGACCGTAGGTCGTAGACGCAGGAAAAGGCGTACACATGTTACAGAGGCGGCATCACCTGAGGTGTCTGTGTCTAACAGGTTTCAGGTGCTTCCAGCTTTAGAGCCGGAAGGGACTGGGGAAGCAGGTGGGCCCTTGGGCACTGAGGAGCCCCCTCCCCCCAGAAAAAGGGAGGTTGTGGTAGTGGGGGATTCAATTATTAGGGGAGTAGACAGTTATGTGTGCATGCGTGATAGAGGGTCCCGTACGGTGTCTTGCCTGCCTGGTGCCCAGGTAGGAGACCTTCCAGATCGTGTGGACAAGCTTTTGGCCCCAGCTGGGGTGGATCCAGTTGTCGTGGTGCATGTTGGCACCAATGACATAGGCAAGGGTAGGAGGGCTGTTCTGCAGGATAAATTTATAGAAGTCGCCAATAAGCTTAGAAGCAGAACGTCCATGGTGGTATTTTCTGAAATACTCCCCGTGCCACGCGCAAGTCAGGCTAAGTTAACTGAGATAAGGAGATTAAATGCGTGGCTAAAAGGATGGTGTAGGAAAGAGGGGTTTAGGTTTATGGGGCACTGGAGGACCTTCTGGAACAGGTGGGACCTGTTCAAGCCGGATGGGTTGCATCTGAACCGGAGGGGAACCAGTGTACTGGGAAGGCGTATTTGTAGAGTAGTTGAGGAATGTTTAAACTAGGGACTGGGGGGGCAGGGAGGTTAGTTAAGTATGTAACTGGGGGGAAACGGAAAGCCCCAAAAAATCATATTAGTAGGCACTGTAATAGGCCTACCCTTTGTTGTCTGTATTTAAACGCCAGGAGTATTAGGAATAAAATTCATGATTTAGAGGCTCTTATCTCATCGGACTCATGATATTATAGCAATAACTGAAACGTGGTTGAGTGATAAGGATGGACAAGAATATAATATGGATGGTTACACATTGTTCCGTAAAGACCGTATAGGTAAGAAGGGAGGTGGTGTTGCAGTATATGTAAAGGAAAACTTGCAGGCAAGGGAGCTTACTGATATAAGTAAAACTACGGAAGCTACAGTATGTGGGTAAAATTAGATGCTACAAACTCAAATAGCCTAATTGTCGGTGTTTGTTACAGAGCACCCAATGTAGCTGCTGAGGAAAGCAGATTGTTATACAGTGATATTAGGATTATGAGCAATAAAAATGATGTGGTAGTTATGGGTGATTTTAATCTACCGGGGATGCAGTGGGACATTGTTGCTGGCTCTTCTGAAAATGAACTTGACATGGTGGAATTAGTACAGGATTGTTTTTTTACTCAGTTTGTTAACACCCCTACCAGGGGAGATGCCATTCTTGATCTTGTTTTGTCTAATAACCAGGACAGGATTGGTAAATTAGACGTTTTAGAACCACTTGACAGTAGCGATCATAACATGGTTAAATTTGAGGTTAAGTTTAGTGCCCGAAGAGCAAAGTCCAAATCAAAAATATATAATGTTAGGAAGGCTAACTTCAATTGTATGAGATTAAAACTAGAAACTGTGAACTGGATGGAGTTAATTAACAAAACTGTTGAAGAGGCATAGGAATTTTTTAAAAGCACATTATTGCAAGTACAAGAGGACTTCATACCTGTTTCTAGCAAGAATAAATCTAGGAAATTGCAACCTAGGTGGTTTAATAGGGACATAAAGTATAAAGTAAGGAGGAAAAGGGCTTTGTTCCAGAGATGGAAAATAACTGATGATGACATAATAAAGCAAGAATATCTAAATCTACAGGCTGAATTAAAAAATGACATTAGACGAGCTAAAAGGAATGTCGAAAGGAAGATCGCATTGGAGGCTAAGGATGACGTTAAAAGTTTCTTCCAGTATTTTAACTCTAAAAGAGCTCTAAAAGCTGAAATCACTAATCTGCAGGATAGTAAGGGTCTTATAATTGAAAACGACATTGACATAGTAAATGAGTTCAATGATAGTTTTGCACGGGTATTCACTGTTGAGGACACTAGTAACTTACCAGTTCTTATTACTAATCCAACATCGTCTATAACTAATATATATATAACTGAAGCTGATGTTTTGCAAAGCCTAGCTAAGCTCAAAATAAATAAATCACAGGGCCCTGATGGCATCTTACCTATAGTGTTAAAAGAGATGAGGGATATTATTTGCCGACCCTTAACATTACTGTTTCAAAAATCCTTATCTGAAGGTGTGGTACCTTCTGATTAGAAGCATGCCAACATAACGCCCATTTTCAAAAAAGGGGATAGAAGTAATTTGTCAAACTATAGGCCAATCAGTCTAACTTGTATAACTGGTAAAGTTATGGAGGCTATAATCAAAGAGAAAATGGTAGATTACCTGGACTCAAATAACATTTTGAGGGATAGCCAGCATGGATTTAGGAGAGGTAGATCCTGTTTAACAAATCTGTTGGAGTTTTTTGAGGAAGCTACTCAGGAAGTTGATGATAAGAAGGCCTATGATGTCATCTATTTAGATTTCCAA
The DNA here is from genome assembly GCF_048594095.1 of Paramormyrops kingsleyae. Classification (NCBI taxonomy): domain Eukaryota; kingdom Metazoa; phylum Chordata; class Actinopteri; order Osteoglossiformes; family Mormyridae; genus Paramormyrops; species Paramormyrops kingsleyae. The sequence continues at coordinate 9,370,617 of NC_132821.1, read as the reverse complement.
AAGGCTTTTGATGTTGTTCCCCACAAGAGGCTCTCACTTAAACTCAAAGCGACAGGTATTTTAGGAACTGTAGCGACTTGGATTGATAACTGGTTAACGGATAGGAAGCAGCGAGTAGTTATAAGAGGCTCGATGTCACAGTGGGCCTGCGTTCATAGTGGGGTACCGCAGGGTTCAATTTTAGGACCACTTTTGTTCCTTATTTACATAAATGATATAGACACCAATATATACAGTAAACTGGTGAAATTTGCAGATGACACCAAGGTGGGTGGTGTAGCAGATACTGAACTAGCGGCTCAGCAGCTACAGCGGGATCTTAATTTAATTAGTGACTGGGCTGACACCTGGCAGATGAAATTTAACATAGACAAATGTAAGGTACTCCATGTAGGGAGCAGAAATATAAAGTACAGGTATTTTATGGGACCTACTGAAATAAAGGTAGCTGATTATGAGAAAGACCTTGGTGTGTATGTTGATGCTTCCATGTCTCATTCTCGCCAGTGCGGGGAAGCAATAAAAAAGGCCAATAGGATGTTGGGGTATATCTCCAGGTGTGTGGAGTTTAAGTCAAGGGAGGTAATGCTAAGATTATACAATTCCTTGGTGAGACCTCACCTAGAATATTGTGTACAGGTTTGGTCACCATATCTTAAAAAGGACATAGCGGCCTTAGAAAAGGTGCAGCGTAGGGCCACAAGAATGATTCCTGGTTTAACTGCCATAATTGTAAATTATGTCAATTTGTTTAATTTATTGTGTTCATTTATGTTGTTTATTTCCTTTATTTATTGTTGTGCCTTTGGGGTAGGAACTAAGTTTCATTCTGCGTTGCCTACAGGCTCGTTTTAAGTGACGTAAAGGGAGGAAGTAAAAAAGGCATGTGCAAAGAAACGTTATAAGTTAACTAAGTCACAAGAAGGAATAAGCTGCTTTAAAGTAAAGGAAAGCTGTAAATAAGAAGAAATTGGGAATTATTTGTTAAGTTTTGTTTCTGAAGCGGACTCATTCTCTCACGGTTACGTGCAGCCAGCGAGGTATGTTAACTGTGTTTGTTTATTGCGTATTTCTTAACTTGCGTTTAAATGTTTATTTGTAATATTTATGTTTGGTCATTCTGTACTTTATGTAATGACAGTTTGACGGTGGATTTCATGGTGTTTTGGAGGAGAAGTGTGACGGAGGAATAAATCCATCAGTGAATGAAGAATCGTGGTTTCATGTATAGACCGGAGGGAGTGATAGTCAAACTCGGACCTGCCCAAACACGCCGTATCAGCGCGAATACGACAGCTCATCACGGGAACACAGATAAGTCACTGTTTAGGACACACAGGTTCATAATGGTTTCATGAAGAAGTCTAAAGGTCAGACTCTAAGGTTTTTGGTCTGAAAAGTGACACAAGAGTTGGAAACCATAAGGAATTGTGTATAGCCTGGCAGCAACGGTGTTTCACGTATATGAATGTGCATTTACGCGAGAGATTTAAATTCATGTTCATTTGAATAATTATAGTTGGCTCTTAAGGGGCAGAAGTAAACTTTGTATATTTTGATAGAAATTCACAGTTTGTATTTATGGTTCAGTGTCTTTTACAAGTTCAGTGTGTGACAAGGTTATAATAAGAACTCCGTTAAGTGTACTTACTCTGTAATTTTCTACATGTATAGGCTAATTTGAAGCAGAGTGACTTCATTTAGTTAAGTTCATTCTTTCAGTATTGGCAAATATTGTTGCAACTTGCTCTTGTATGCTGCCATGTGTACAAGTAATCAAAATGTCACATACAAGTAAAGAAGCTCAGAGTGCAGCAGCTGCTCTGGAAGAAGAGACAGAGTTAGAGCAGACAGATGAATCAAATATCAGGCAAAATATAGCACCACCTGAAGAGCCTCGTAGAAGTGAAAGAGCCCGGAAATTAACAGAAAAGGGAAAGGAGTTTCAGAAGGAGCAAATAAAGGGGCTATTGCTTCGCTTTGACAGCAAATATGAACGATGGAAAGCTCTGATTAAGGTAGCTAAAAGATCTGTGTTAAAACGGGATCCTAGTGATATCCTACAAGAACACATCACCAGTATTCAAAGGGAATTATCTGAGTTGAACATTGCTTATGATGATTACCGAAGAATTGATCAACCAGCCCATGACATGCGTCGCAAGATGGATAACTGCATCTCGATCACTAAGACTGTAGTACAAAATGCTCAATCTGAAATGCAGGGAAAGGCTGAGGAGTTGATTTGGCCAGATCATAGTTCTGTATTCTCATCCTTAGCTTCCAGTGTTTCACTTCCTGCCTCTAATGGTTCTAAAGCTTCTTCTGTTCATTCAAATGTATCTTCACTTAGAAGACAAGAAGCTGCTGCCGAGTATGCAGCTACACAGGCTGTACTGCAGATTATGGCTGAACAAGAGGGGCACCAAGAGAAACTGCAAAACCTTGAAGCTGAAGAGGGGTTGATCATTGCAGACCAAGAAGCAGCCGCATTAGCTCGTCGTCTTGAAGGAGAGAGGGAAGAAACTGAACGTAAGCTAGAAAGAGAGAAACAAGAGGCTGCTCTCTTAAGGAAACAGCAAGAAGAGAATGCTGCAAGAAGAAGGTCTGTAGAAAACCTAAAGAGAGAACTTGAGCATTTGGAGAATTTGAAAAGGCTGAATGCAGCCAAAGCAAGGCTTCAAGTGTACCACGAGAATGAGCTCAGTCCAGCCCAAGGGAATGCTCCACAGAGCCTGGACCTACATAAGGTTATGCAGCCATTCAATCAGGTGAAGTCTGAGGACCAGCACTCACAACCACCAAGGGATGCAGTGCCAACACATGTGCTTCAAGATAGCACAGGAGAGCTTGTAAAGGTCTTAGCTGAGGCTATATCAGCAAATAGGCTACCCATTCCAGAGCCCACAGTCTTTAGTGGTGATCCACTCAAGTTTAATCATTGGAAGTCATCCTTCCAGACTCTTATCGACAGGAAAAACATTCCAAGCTCAGAGAAAATATTCTTCCTCCAGAAATATGTTGGAGGAGCAGCTAGAGAGGCATTAGAAGGTTATTTTCTGATTGGTTCAGATACTGCATATGTTGCTGCATGGGAACTGCTCAATGAGCGATACGGCCAGCCTTTTATGATTGCTAAAGCCTGCCGAGACAAATTACATGCTTGGCCAAAAATAGCGTCAAGAGAGAGCGCTGACTTAAGGAAATTTGTGGACATTTTACGCAGTTGTGAATGTGCCATGGCTCACAATGGGAGTCTGCGTATTCTTGATGATGGCATTGAAAATCAAAAACTGACAGCCAAGTTGCCTGATTGGTTAAGCAGCAGATGGAACCGAAAAGCCACACAGTATCAGCTAGAGCATGGAAGGTTCCCAGATTTCAAATATTTTGTAACTTTCCTGACATTGGAGGCTAGTATTGCTTGTAACCCTGTTACATCTTACTATGCTTTGCGACAAGGGGAGCCGGAAAAGACAAGATCTAAACTTCAGAATGTAGTGACCTCTAAGAACCAAGCAGCAAGTGCAAGGATTTTTACAACTAACACCACTGAGAAGAACATAAGTACGTGTATGTTTTGTAAGAAAACAGGACATGTCTTGCACAAGTGCCGTAGACTAACTGCAAGGCCAGTTGCTGACCGAGTGAAGTTCATTCAAGGTGAGAAACTGTGCTTCGGCTGTTTGAGTCCTGGCCATCAATCCAAGAATTGCAGCAACCGGATGGTCTGTGACACCTGCTCAAGGCGCCACCCCACATGCTTACATGAGGATCGCTCAAAGCAACAAGAAAATAACAAGACAAGTTGCAGTAAGGAAAGAAAGCTACAATCGCCGCAAGACACCATTCAAGAAACCACATCCAATAGAGTTGTACATGATGGTAACAATGCTCAGACTTCAGCAATAGTTCCTGTTTATGCATCAATGCCAGGTGATTCAAACAAAGAAGTCCTTGTCTATGCTCTGTTAGATTCACAAAGTGACTCTTCATTCATTCTTGAAGAAGTGGCAGATGCTCTTGATGTTAATGCAGAACCAGTCAAGTTGAAGCTGTCCACAATGTCGTCCAAGGAGACAATTGTACCATGCAAAAGACTCAAAGGTCTACAAATAAGAGGGTTATCTTCTCTCTAAGAAGATCACAGTGCCAACGGTCTACACTCCTGAATTCATACCTGCCAATCGTACGCACATTCCAACGCCAGAGACTGCAAGGGCATGGCCTCATTTAGAGCATCTTGCGGAACACATTGCCCCATCGAAGAATTGTGAAATCGGTCTTCTGATTGGGTATAACTGTCCACAAGTACTAATGCCTAGAGAAGTTGTATGTGGTGAGGACAACCAGCCCTTCGCACAGAAAACTGACGTAGGCTGGAGCATAGTGAGCTATGGTGATCCAGGCGAACACTTCAGTGATGCAATTGGAGTAAGTCACCGCATCATTGTAAAGCAAGTGACCCCTGAACCCAAAGTAACAAGTAAGTTGAAGAGCGAAGTTCATTATGTTTGTAAAACAAGAATTAAAGAAATGACTACTCCAGAAGACGTACTTAAGGTGCTAGAATCTGACTTCAGTGAAAGGCTTGGAGAATGGGCAAATCTCTCGCAAGAAGATCTCCGGTTTTTGACTAAAATGAAAGAAGAAATTAGGCACAAAGAAGAAATGCCTCTGCCTTTTAAACAACGCAGGCCAGAGCTACCAAATAACAAGCCATGTGCTGTTCAATGCCTCATGTGCTTAGAAAGGAAGCTCAAGAGAGACCAGACATATCGGACAGACTACATGAACGTCATGAAAGACATTATCAGTCGTGGTGAAGCAGAAAGGGTCCCAGAAGAAGAGCTTGATAAACAATCAGCCTGGTATATTCCCCACCATGGCGTGTACCACCCTCAAAAGCCAGAGAAACTGCGAGTGGTCTTTGATTGCTCGGCAAGATTTCAAGACATGTCGTTGAATGACCACCTTCTTACAGGGCCAGAGCTCACAAACACTTTGGTGGGAGTTCTTTGTAGATTTCGAAAGGGCCCAGTCGCTATTATGTGTGATGTGGAACGAATGTTTCATCAATTCCATGTAAAGCCTGAAGACCAAGACTACTTGAGGTTCTTATGGTGGGAGAATGGTGATCTTGAGTCTCCGCCATCAGTTTTCCGGATGAAAGTCCATTTGTTTGGAGCAGCTTCCTCACCTGGCTGTGCCAATTTTGGACTCAAACATCTAGCCACAGAAGGTCAGGATCGATTTAACCAAAGCACTGTCAAGTTCATTCGAAGAAATTTTTATGTTGATGATGGACTGGTGAGTGTAGGGTCTGATGCTGAGGCAATCGAGCTGATCAAGGAAGCGAGAGAGCTCTGCAGTGCAGGCAAGCTTAGATTACACAAGTTCATTTCCAACAGCAAGAAGGTATCGGAGTCAATACCGAAGGAAGAGTGTGCTGACAGTGTTAAGGAGCTGGACATAGATTTAAAGGAGCCACTCCTAGAAAGAGCACTGGGCGTGCAATGGTGCGTATCCTCTGATGACTTTCAGTTCAGAGTAACTGTCAAGAAACACCCAATGACGAGAAGGGGAGTGCTATCTACAGTGGCTTCCATCTACGATCCTTTGGGTTTCGTAGCACCATTTGTTTTACGTGGGAAGTTGATCTTGCAACAGTTGGTTCGAGAGAAAGCTAGTTGGGATGAACCACTTTCAGAGGAGTGCAGATCACAGTGGCAGTCATGGTTACAAGATCTTCATAACTTATGTCAAGTAAGGATTAAAAGGTGCTACATGCCAGCAAGCTTCATAGATGTCAAGCAGTACGAATTACATCACTTCTCAGATGCTAGCTTCACAGGTTATGGGGAGTGCACTTATCTAAGAGCAGTCAACTCTAATGGCAGCGTACACTGCTCACTTGTCATGGGGAAGGCGCGTGTTGCCCCCACTAAGGTCACAACAGTGCCAAGGCTTGAGCTGTCTGCAGCAGTGGTTGCTGCGAAGATGGGTGCCGTGTTAAAACATGAGCTCGAAATAGACAACCTTAAGGAATATTATTGGACTGATTCAAAGGTTGTTCTCGGGTACATTAATAATGATGCCAGACGCTTTCATGTTTTCGTGGCAAATACGATCCAGAGAATCAAGGCCACCACAGATGCCAACCAATGGTATCATGTGCGGTCCGAAGACAATCCGGCGGACCATGCTTCGAGAGGGTTATCTGCAGATCAGCTCGTTGCTTCAAATTGGTTCACTGGCCCAGACTTTCTGTGGGAAAAGGAGTTACCCACAAGAGATGCTAAGGTGGGAGAGGTTAGTGACAATGATCCAGAACTTCGAAGGGCTCAGGTGCTCAACACCAGTGCAAGGGCAAATAGAACATTGCTGGACCGCCTGACTAAGTTTTCTGACTGGAAAAGAGTTGTTAAGGCTATTGCTTGTCTTAAACGTCATGCTAAGCAAGTTAAGGGTCTTAGTCCCAAACTCAATGGAAGTACAAGTATTGAGGAAAGACAACAAGCTGAACTTTTCATAATCAGATTGATCCAAAGAGAAGTATTCAGCAGTGAAATCAAGAATTTACAGCAATGCAAGGATGTAAAATCCAAAGACAAAGCAAACAAGCTATGCAAATTAAGCCCGTTTTTGGATGAGCAGGGTGTGCTGAGAGTAGGCGGCCGCTTGACAAGAAGTGATCTTCATCCACATGTTAAACATCCTGCTATTCTGCCAAAAACAAGTCACGTGTCTTTTTTATTGATCAAGCATTATCATGAGAAAGTACAGCATCAAGGAAGAGGTATGACTGTAAATGAATTGCGATCTAATGGGATATGGGTCATTGGATGCAGCAGCGCAGTTGCCTCACATGTGTTTAAGTGTGTCACATGCAGAAAGTATAGAAGGAACACACAATATCCAAAAATGGCAGATTTGCCAAAGGACAGAATGGAAATGACCCCTCCATTCACATATTGTGGCATAGATTGCTTTGGACCATTTTATGTGAGGGATGCAAGAAAGGAATTGAAGAAGTATGGTCTTCTCTTCACTTGTATGTGTTGCAGAGCTGTACATATCGAAATGCTTGATGACCTTAGTTCAGATGCTTTCATCAATGCATTGCGCGTATTCATTGCAATACGTGGGAATGTAAGGCGGTTGAGGTGTGATCAAGGTACCAACTTTGTGGGTGCAAAAAGAGAGTTCATGGACTCAGTGAAGAACTTGGATCATGAGCAGGTGAGGAAATATGGCTGTGAGTTTGTGATGAATCCCCCATCATCAAGCCATATGGGCGGAATTTGGGAGAGGCAAATAAGGACAATCAGAAGCATTCTAACAGCAATGCTAGATCAGTCTGCTAAAAGACTTGACACCGCCTCACTTAGGACATTTTTGTATGAAGTGATGGCTATTATAAATAGCAGACCGCTGACAATAGAGCACCTGAATGATCCAACAAGTCTTGAACCTCTCACACCAAATCACATTCTTCTGATGAAGTCTAGCATCATATTGCCACCTCCGGGTCAGTTTGTGAGTCAAGATTTATACCTGCGTAAGAGATGGCGTCAAGTGCAGTTCTTGGCGAATGAGTTTTGGACAAGGTGGAGGAGGGAGTATCTTCTTAATCTCCAGCAAAGACAGATATGGCATGGGGATAAAAGAAACACCAAGGTCAATGACATTGTTATTCTTCAAGAGGACAGTGCTCCGCGAAATCACTGGAGACTAGCAAGAGTCACAGAGGTATACCCCAGCTCTGATGGAAGGGTCAGAAAGGTGAAGCTGTTGGTTAGTGACTCAACTTTGGACAAACATGGAAAACGCACATCTAAGCCAGTTTATCTTGAAAGGCCAGTGCAAAATATAGTTCTACTGGTTGAAGCAGAATAAGCATGTGTTAAACTGTTGTAAATGCTTATAACTTGAAGATTTAGATCTGTAAGGAAATCTCAAGTTGAGATTTGGTGGGAGTTTAACTGCCATAATTGTAAATTATGTCAATTTGTTTAATTTATTGTGTTCATTTATGTTGTTTATTTCCTTTATTTATTGTTGTGCCTTTGGGGTAGGAACTAAGTTTCATTCTGCGTTGCCTACAGGCTCGTTTTAAGTGACGTAAAGGGAGGAAGTAAAAAAGGCATGTGCAAAGAAACGTTATAAGTTAACTAAGTCACAAGAAGGAATAAGCTGCTTTAAAGTAAAGGAAAGCTGTAAATAAGAAGAAATTGGGAATTATTTGTTAAGTTTTGTTTCTGAAGCGGACTCATTCTCTCACGGTTACGTGCAGCCAGCGAGGTATGTTAACTGTGTTTGTTTATTGCGTATTTCTTAACTTGCGTTTAAATGTTTATTTGTAATATTTATGTTTGGTCATTCTGTACTTTATGTAATGACAGTTTGACGGTGGATTTCATGGTGTTTCGGAGGAGAAGTGTGACGGAGGAATAAATCCATCAGTGAATGAAGAATCGTGGTTTCATGTATAGACCGGAGGGAGTGATACCTGGTCTTAGAGGAATGTCATACGAGGAAAGGTTATTTGAGCTAAATCTGTTCAGCCTCAAGCAAAGGAGACTGAGGGGGGACATGATCCTGGTCTATAAGATTCTAACAGGTTTGGATGCTGTTCAACCGAATAGTTACTTCAGCATTAGTTCAAATACAAGAACTCGTGGCCATAGGTGGAAATTAGCGGGAGAACATTTCAAACTGGATTTAAGGAAGCACTTCTTTACACAGCGTGTAGTCAGAGTATGGAATAGTCTTCCTGATAACGTAGTGCAAGCTGAATCCTTGGGTTCCTTTAAATCAGAGCTAGATAAGATTTTAACAACTCTGAGCTATTAGTTAAGTTCTCCCCAAGCGAGCTCGATGGGCCGAATGGCCTCCTCTCGTTTGTATATTTCTTATGTTCTTATATAGACTATGGCCCTGGCAACACACCAGTTTATTGTCTGGCACAGAGAATGGCAAACCAACAGGAACATTCCAGACAATGAAATCGAACCTCTTAAGGTATAAAGCAAAAATATTTGTTTTAAATAAAGTAATTAATTGCATTTAACATGAATATATAATTTTGTATACTGTATATGCTGACTGCAATTTTTTCACACAATGCTTCTATATTTGCAGGATGCAGAGAAGGTTCTGTGGCCACGAATTGTTGGGGGATCTCTTGGACCTGAGTGGGGAAACCACTTCATTCTTTGGGTAATATTAATTATATTTCAGTTAATGTCAAATACAATTATATTTTCTTAAATGTCCTTTTATGTGATTTTTTTTTTTACAAACCTTATATACTTTAATTTATTCAAAACAGGTATTTGCTGTACCAGGAAAAGAAGTGAGAATATATGATTCGAGTGAGCAACACAACACAATAGATGAGGAAGTTTTGGAAATGCTCAGGTGTAATATCTTGTGTGTTTACAGAGATATATATTTCATATGACAATGTGCTTGGTCAGAAATCATGAGTAAGTTGTGGTTTGTGTTTTTAGACACATTTTTCGCTAGCACAACTCCTTAGATGGCTGGACAATATCCTGTCCTCAGATGTGGAAGCACACAGATGACTTCAATTGTGGGGTGTTTGTATGCACGGTATGTTTAAACAGTTATCTTTGTCATGTTTTGGTAATATTGCAAACACCTACTAAGTTGTAGTTCTTTAACAGATGGCTGAGACAGATGTTAAGGAAACAAGAATGTCACCTGAGGTACTTCAACCTGAACAGCTGTGTCATCTTCGACTATATCATGCATCATGCCTGGTAAAGGATATTTCAGTATCAGAGGTATGCAGTGATGACTATTTTTTTAGCCATTATATTTCCTTTGAAAAACTGTGATTAAAATCTATTTATCTTAGCAGGCCCTTCCAGCACTGAAAAGACGGAGAGAAACCGAAAGATCTAGAAGCTGCTGCCTTGCACAGGGCATTTATGCCTGTGTGTATCAAAAGATCAGAAAAAAGTAAGACCTTTTTTTTTAATAAGAACATAAGAAATTTACAAACGAGAGGAGGCCATTCGGCCCATCAAGCTCGTTTGGGGAGAACTTAGCTAATAGCTCAGAGTTGTTAAAATCTTATCTAGCTCTGATTTAAAGGAACCCATGGTTTTAGCTTCCACTACAATAGCAGGAAGACTATTCCATACTCTGACTACACGCTGTGTAAAGAAGTGTTACAACTCTGAATCATAGACCTGAATCATATCCCCCCTTAGTCTCCTTTGCTCAAGGCTGAACAGATTCAGTTCCGCTAACCTCTCCTCGTAAGACATTCCTCTAAGACCAGGAATCATTCTCGTAGCTCTTCGTTGCACCTTTTCTAAGGCAGCAATGTCCTTCTTGAGGTATGGTGACCAAACCTGCACACAGTATTCTAGGTGGGGTCTTACCAAGGAATTATATAAGTGTAACATCACCTCCCTTGACTTAAACTCCACACATCTAGAGATATAACCCAACATTCTGTTAGCCTTTTTTATTGCTTCCCCACACTGGCGAGAGGGGGACATGGAAGCATCAACATACATACCGAGATCTTTCTCGTAATCAGCTACCTTTATTTCTGTGGAACCCTTAAAATATCTGTACTTTATATTTCTGCTCCCTGCATGGTTTACCTTGCATTTATCTGTGTTAAATTTCATCTGCCAAGTATCAGCCCATTCGCTAATTAAATCCAGATCCCGTTGAAGCCTCTCTGCTGCTAGATTAGTATCTGCTACCCCGCCCACCTTAGTGTCGTCTGCAAATTTAACCAGTTTACTGTATGTATTCGTGTCAATATCATTAATGTAAATTAGGAACAATAGAGGTCCTAAAATTGAACCCTGCGGTACCCCACTATAAACGGAGGCCCACTGTGACATAGTGCCTCTAATAACTACTCGCTGCTTCCTATCAGTTAGCCAGTTTTTGATCCAAGCTGCCACAGTTCCTAAAATTCCTGCAGCTTTAAGCTTTAACAAGAGCCGTTTGTGGGGGACAACATCAAAGGCTTTCTGGAAATCTAAGTAAATAACACAACAAATGTGTCTGGACAATCTTAAATGTGTAGATATTAAAGAAAATCTTGTTCACAGGTCAATGCACCCAGAAGTCAAAACCATAAACTGGGTGCAGTGTGACTACTGTGATGGTTGGCTGCACAGTGAGTGTGCAGGGACTGACCCTAGCACATTTGACACAGACACCCCATTCAGCTGTGGTTGTCATTTTCCAGAGCCATATCCATATAAAAGGTACAAATATTATTACATTTAGATTACTTAGGAAAATGTTATTTGGTTATAAAACTAATT